>NW_024425452.1:6299934-6403724 GCF_017311325.1 Ursus maritimus | reverse complement strand
GTGACTTTCTGTTCTGTATCACCTTTGGGGCCTTTTTACCTTTGTAAAACCCCCCTTAATATCTCCTGTAGGGCTGGTTTCGTGGTTATGAAATTGGTCAATGACTGGTGACTCTGGAAGGTCTTTATTTCTCCATCAATTCTGAATGACAGCCTTGCTGGATAAAGGATCCTTGGCTGCATGTTTTTCTCTGAAAGAGCTTTAAAAATGCCCCCTCCCAACCCTTTCTCTCATTCCAGGTTTGTGTAGACAGGTCTGATGTAATTCTGATACCATTGCCTTGGTACATGAGAAATTTCTTTGTCCTGGCCGCTTTCAATACTGTATCCTTGGATCTAATATTTGCGAATTGCACTATGACGTGACGTGGCCTAGGTTTGTCATGGTTGAGCTTGGGAGGGGTCCTCTCTGCCTCTTGGACATGAATGTTTGTTTCCCTTGCTAGATTAGGGAAGTTTTCAGCTACAATTTGTTCAAATATCTTTTCTAGACCTCTGTTTTTCTCCACCCCCTCGGGGATGCTGATGATTCTGACATTGGAACGTTTCATTGAGTCAGTAATCTTCCGTAACCTACATTCCTGAGTGTGGACTTTTTTGAGTCCAGATTCTGTTTTAGCTTTCTCTTCTACTAACCCACCCTCCAATTCGCTGATACGTTCTTCTGCCTCGTTCACCCTGGCCGTCAGAGCCTCTAGTTTTGACTGCATTTGGCTTATAGAATTTTTAATTTCTGCCAGATTTGCTCTCATTTCCGCCCTTAGAGATTCTATATTCTCACTAACATTTTTGTTAATACTTTTTTCAAGTCTACACATCATCTTGACCATTGTTACTCTGAATTCCATTTCTGATAATTTGGTTATATCCATATCCATTAGTTCTGTGGCAGAGGCCGCAGACTCATTGTCTTTTTTTTGCTGGGGGGGGATTTCTCCTTCTCGTCATTCTGATGAGGAGAGGTTGCGGGGTTGTGCAGAGCCCAAATTATTGCCCAGGACCCAGGCTGTGCGCCCTTGTTTTATAGGGATCTTAGGGATGTGGGCTTCTTGATTTTTCAGCCTTCCTTCTGGGGGAGGGGCCTGCCACACCAATACTCAGGCAACCCTGTTTGGGTAGAGTCTCTGTGTCCCCTGCGAGGGGGGATGGGGATGGGCACACTGTGAGCCGGTGTTTCTGGGCTTTTGTTCTCTGGCGGCTTTCCCTGGAAGTTTGCTGTGCCTCTTCTGAGAGTCAGAGCAGCAGTAGCCAAATCCCAGCCTGTGTCTCAGAACAGATCGCAGTCCGCTCTCCACTGAGCTCCTCTGGCTACTCTAACTCTGTTTCTGTTGGTGCTGTTCAACCCTGCAGCGTCCCGGGATGTGCGCCCCACACCCGGAGTCCCAGCCCTCACTTCCAGGGTGGGCACATCTCTGTCCTTTGTGTTTCTAACACCGCCAGCTGCCAGCCGCCCCCGCGCGCTCCGAGCTCCGTTTCAGTGTGGTTCACGCGCACTCTGGAGCTCCGATTTTCAGTCTGGTTCACGCGCACTCTGGAGCTCCGGTTTTCAGTCTGGTGGCGCGCGCTCCTGGCTCATGGTCTCAGTCTGCTGTCTCGCGGGTGCCGGTCTGCAAGCCCGCCCGCTCTTCCATGCAGGTGGCTACCGCTTCCCAGCGCCCCAACGCGGTGGCTCCCTCTCCCTTCTGTTTATCTTCCGATATCTGTGCGCGGATTCACGGCTCCCCGCTTCATACCTCAATACTCAGCGCTGGAGATGTTCATTTGTAGAGATCCAGATGCATCTTCCTGCGTCTCAGGCTGATTCCATGGATGTTCAGGCTGGTCTTGTACGTATTCAACTTGACTCAGGGGACCGGCTAAAAAGGGGTCCCCTACTCCTCCACCATCTTAACTCCCCGACCGAGAATCGGCAATGGTCTTTTAAATCATTTTGTGTCTATTTATCTTAAAAAGATTTTATTTATTTATGTGTTTATTTATTTATGAGCTAGAGAGAGTGGGGGAGGGACAGGCAGGAGCAGAGGGAGAGGGACAAACAGCCTCCCTACTGAGCACAGAGCCTGACTCGGGACTCCATCCTAGGACCCCCAAGGTCATGACCTGAGCCGAAATCAAGAGTGTGATGCTTCATGGACAGAGCCACCCAGGCGCCCCCGTATCTATTTAAAAGTGAGATTGTCATGGTGTTTTTCAGTTTCTGATGTTGCCGTCAAAGGCAGTCCATTCCTTCAGTCCTATTGCCCATGTCTCACGTGAGATTTTGTAGACAGGACTGCGCTGTTGCCCTTGAATCTAAAGAGGAGGGTCTGACACCAGAGCTGTGTCTGCTTCAAAAAGGTAAGCATTTTGCATGGTCTGCATTGCTTGGGTAAAGTAAGCCAATAATTCATGTTGTTTTCCATTTCCTAGCTCTTCTTAAGAGATTTAAAAAGACCTGGCTTGAAAAATGCATGTGTGTGTGTGTGTGTGTCTGTGTGTGTGTGTGTGTGTGTGTGTTAATTCAAATGGCAAGCAATTCATCAACATGGATTATATAAGCTCTAACTGTGGTAGAAATTTCAGAAATTTAAAACAGTGTGCTCAGCTGTTACTAAGCTTTCTTAAAAACACCCAATCTATTATTTATTTCCTCGTCCTCCCTCCCATTATTTGAGAAACACATTGGCAAAAGTAATTTCTTTCATTTTCCTATCTCTTTTTGCATTTTTTCCCTTCAGGTTACCGTTTTACAGATGATTTATTTATATTGGCTCTTGTAGTTCTCAAACATCACAAGGCTTATGTTTTTGCATTTAAATCTTCTGGGACTCCACCAAACTGATTGCTTTCATCGCGTTCAATATTCATCCTTTCCATATCAACGAGTTTCTAGGAGACTTTCCACAAGGTTCTTGGAGCCAGTGCATTTTCCTGCAATTTTATCTTGGAATGATTTAGGACTTGAGAATAATCATAAGACCAAAAAAAAAAAAAAAAAAAAGCTACCCATCTAGGATATGATTAAAATTGTTAAAAAATGAAGCTGGTTTTAAAAGATCATCTTCATCAAGTATTTTGTAATTTTAGAAAATTTCAGAAAATATAGTGTTTGAGGTTTTGTTATTAGTTTGGCAGGTAGACAGAGGTCTGCTGTGAGACAATGATCAGTTTTTTCCAAATCACATCTCTTAGTTCACATTCTTGGCAGAATGTTTGCAGTAATCCATCTTTAAGGGCTACACCTGAAAATAGTAGATATGAGCTCTTAAAGCTTTTAACCTGGTGGGTTTGATTTTGGTATGCTAACGCCTGTCTTCAATGTTTCATTTTAAAAATGCTTCTCTTAAAATTTACTCTCCCTTATACAGGGATGAATTAAAGCATTTAAAAGTGTACACATGGGACCATTTCTGGACTTTAAAATTCAGATTGTTTGCAACAAAAAAACAGTAGAGTGGAATTTTAATAACCAAAGCAAAGACCAGCCTATATAGCCCTCGTTTCTCTAAGTAGAAAAAGATAGCTGAAAACAAAATATCCTGGTTGTATTTTACATTGAAAGAGAAAAGGGAGACCCATGAGGCTTGGGTGTTCTAGGCAGGGCCGCAAAATCTCTACCTGCTAAGTCGATGGGGTCTTTGAGTGACGTGATCAAGTTAAATGCCATGAGGAGAATAAGTTTCGGCAGGACCGAAGGCAGTTGATGTCTGTCACTTGAATAGATACCCAAAAGCATTGGGTTTTAATTATAGGGTCTTGTTTAGATACTGTTGCCATGTATCATTTGTGTCACTGATCTGCATAAGTATATATAGCTCATCTTCATTATTCATGGCTTCTGTGTTTGCAAATTTGCTTTTCTGCTAAAATTTATTTTTAACCGCCAAATCAATATTCGCAGTGCTTTTGTAGTCATTTACAGACGTGCGTACAGGGTGAAAACTTGGAGTCACCTGATGAATATGTTCCCAGCTGAGACTGAATAATGGAGAAGAAAAAAAAAATCACCCAAAAAGGAAGACTACTATCACTGTTATCACTGTTATTAGTTCTTCTATTTTAGTTCTTCCATTTTTCAGATACATATACATATGCATTCACAAAATTGGGACATAATGTAAGACAGTTTTGTGTCCTTTCTTTAAGCTACACATATTATTACCATTTTCTATACTTGAATTTTAATGGCCGTATTCATTCTTAGCCTCACTCGACAAACCTAGAAACCGCCTGGGCTAACTTAAGCCTCATTTCTTTTCTTTTCTTTTTTTTTTTTTTAAAGATTTTATTTATTTATTCGACAGAGATAGAGACAGCCAGCGAGAGAGGGAACACAAGCAGGGGGAGTGGGAGAGGAAGGAGCAGGCTCATAGCGGAGGAGCCTGATGTGGGGCTCGATCCCATAACGCCGGGATCACGCCCTGAGCCGAAGGCAGACGCTTAACCGCTGTGCCACCCAGGCGACCCTTCAGCCTCATTTTCTACCTCAAAGAGTCTGGGAGTTTGCCTCCTAGTACTGCTGGAACGAGAGTCTCTTTAGAGAGTCTAATGTAAATGTTTTACAGTTTTCTCCCGACTTTTCAGGGACTAAGTGTAAGAACATAAAGTACAAACATTTTGGAATCCAACTGGGAATACCTGGGAAAAATGTATGCTTAAGGAGAAACATGTGCACAGAGAGAAAACCATTCAAAGACGCTCAGTTTAGCCCTCCTTAAAGCAAAAATAGTAAAAACAGTAAAACAGTAAAAAATCACAACTAACCAAAGTGACCATTAATAAGGGCGTGGATAATAAACAGCGGTATAGTCACTTGATGGGAGACCATAGAGCCATTAAAAGAAATGGCATGTAACTGTCTAGGTCATCGTGGGTAGATCTCAGAAGCAGAGGGCTGAATGAAAATAGTAGGTGGCAGGACAGTACCTGCAGTTCACTTAGGAGAGTCTGGTTCACAGATGCACAAGGGCAGTAAATAGACAAAATCATGACAGCACGCTCTTCCTGCCTCTGGGCTCAGAGCTGTTCCTGGCTGCACAGCAAGGGTGGAGGGAGTTGTCAAAATCCCCAGACCTTCCGGACTGTAGAACTGTGGTTTCCAGCCTGAGCTTCCAGCTTCTATTCAGTACTTGTTTCCCACTAGGAAATTTCCACTCCAGCTTCCACGGCTCCGAACTTTGTCGGTGACCTACCCCGCAGGGCATTTCCATGGGCAGCACGAAAGAAGCTAAGCCACATCGTCAGATTTCCCGCCGTCCTCCTCTGTCTGGCCAAGGAGAGCTGTGCCTTCTTCCACGGTTTGGCGCAGGCTCCTAGCATCACCCTCTTTCCGCACACCCTCTTCCTGGCTGCCTCCTGCTCTTAAGCCTAATCTCAGCTCTTGGGGGGTTGGTGATGGCTAGCAATTGCTCTGTCTGCCTCTCACACTTTCTCATCTTCCTTCCTCAGGGTATAGCACTCCTCTTGTTCAGGGGGATTGTTCCCTTTATTCCCCCTGTGATCCGGAGGAGTCTCCGCGTCCCCACAGTCACGTGACCCAAAGCAGGACCAATCGGGGTCTTCTCTGAAGTTCCTCTAAGGGATGTGGAAAAGAAGTCTTCTGTGTGTGTGGACCTGAGGCCAGGGCTCCCCGAAGCCGGCTTAGTCTACAAGGTGGAGTGAGCCTGTGTGCAGAAACAGGCACGATGCCTGACGGGTGATGGAGGAAGAGAGAATGAGCCCCGGTGTTAGGGAGTCCTTCTCTCCTGAGGCTTGGTTTTTGCAGCTCGCTCTTCAGGCATGTGAATTGCCCCAGTATCCTTCCCAGATGAGTGAGCCAACATCTTTCCTTTTTATTTCCCCTTTTAAAGTAGTTTGAGTCGGACGCCTGTCTTTTGTGATCTAAAGAGCCCTGGCTAATAGAGTTTTCCCTCACTAAGCTGCCCCATCATTGCCTGTCGTTTGTGCGAGGAGTCCAGTTTTCACATAGTTCTCTATTACTCTCCTCCGGTCCTTTCACAAAGGATGCGGCCTCCACTGGTGCCTTTTCTCGGGTTCTTCTCTCCTCTTTCCAGAGGGGAGGCCAACATCACCCACGCCGATGTTTCACAGCTTGGTCTTTTCCAATAACATGTTTATACACATATAACATATATTTTATATGCATAATAAATATATTAAGAAGATATATTTTATATAATATATATTTATTTCATGTTATATATTTATTATATGTATTTTTATTTATATATATACATATTTTAACATAAAGTTGGGATCTACAGATGCTGTGGCAGACCAGTGGAAGAAATGTTTTACACCCCCAGAGAGGACCCCCTACATTTGTGTAATCCAGTCTTATACAAAGGAGCCTTATGATTCTACTTCGCACAGAGATATCCAGACACTCCCGTCATGGAACCTCTCTACTTCTTACAGTGAGTTGGAGGGTCTTTATTTTTATAGCAGCTTTTTAGTAGCTAGTACAAGATTCTGTATAGGGTGAGATCTGCCATTGTTGAGAAAATGCTCGATTAAAGCCACTCCCTAAAAGAAGATGAACCTCCAGGATCTGAAGAAAGCACTATTCTGCAGAAAACAGGAGGAGAGTCTGCCTATCGCTCCAGGGTGGAAGAGGGAGGGAGAACAGTGGTGGGGTGTTAAGGAACAGCCTGTGCTATATTAGAAGTTGGCCAGTTCATGACAAGGCGTCCCCTGTAGTTCCTGGAACCACAAGAGGCTTTGGTGTGACACACATGTGTGTGGAACTTTTTTTTTTTTTATAATTGGCTCTGTGGAGTCCAATGTCGGGCTTGAACTCACGACCCTGAGATCAAGACCTGAGCTGACAGAGTCAGACACTTAACCAACTGAGCCACCCAGGTGCCCCCATGTGGAACTTCTAAAGGACTAGACATTCCGTAACCCGGCAGCCCATCTGAGTGGATGGTGATGGGTAGAATTAACTCAGGGAATGAGAAGAAATATTAGGCAGTACTCGCATAGGTATGCAGATCGAGGATTTAAAACCAACGAACAAGATAACTGCTTGGCAGCAAAGTATGAAAAACCCCAAACATTTGTTTAAAAAAAAAAAGATGCTTTGTTAAACGTTACTTCAACAATCTTGTAAAAGGCTGTGTCCTGGTATTTGCTTGAATTTGTTCCTGAGGACAAGCTGCCTCAAACAGTAACTGTATCTGTTAATATGTGAAAACAGGTTGCTAGGCCTAATCTTGTCAGCAGAGGATAAAAAAAGTATTTACGTGACCAAATAAATTCTTTTATTAAAAAAAGATTTTATTTATTTATTTATTTAGTTAGTTAGTTATGTTATGTTGTTATTCATCATACAGTTTTTGATGTAGTGTCCCATGATTCATTATTGAATACAGTGTTCATGAACACCCAGTGCTCATTGCAATATGTGCTCTCCTTAATACCCATCACCGGGCTGACCCATCCTCCCACCCTGTTCCCCTCTGAAACCTTGTTTGTTTCCTGGAGTCCATAGTCTCTCATGGTTCATCTCCCCCTCTGATTTCCACCCCCCTTCAGTTTTCCTTCCCTTCTCCTAATGTCCTCCATGCTATTCCTTATGTACCACATATAAGTGAAACCATATGATAATTGTCTCTTTTTTTGCTTAACTTATTTCACTTAGCAATATCCCCTCCAGTTCCATCCACGTCGATGTAAGTGGTGGGTAATCATTTTTTCTGATGGCTGATATTATTCCATTGTATATATGAACCACACCATCTTTATACATTCGTCTGTTGAAGGGCAACTCAGCTGCTTCCCCAGTTTAGTTATTGTGGACATTGCTGCTATGAACATTGGGGTGCATGTGCCCCTTCTTTTCACTACATCTGTATCTTTGGGGTAAATACCCAGTAGTGCAATTGCTGGGTCATAGGGTAGCTCTATTTTTAACTTTTTGAGGAACCTCCATACTGTTTTCCAAAGTGGTTGTACCAACTTGCATTCCCACCAATAGCGTAAGAGGGTTCCCCTTTCTCCACATCCTCTCCAACATTTGTTGTTTCCTACCTTAATTATTGCCATTCTAACTGGTGTAAGGTGGTATCTCAATGTGGTTTGATTTGAATTTCCCTGATAACTAATGATGTTTAACATTTTTTCATGTGTCTGTTAGCCATTTGTATGTCTTCATTGGAAAAGAGTCTGTTCATATCTTCTGCCCATTTTTTGATTTGTTTATTTGTTTCTCATGTATTGAGTTTGAGAAGTTCTTTGTAGATCTTGGATACCAGCCCTTTATCTGTAACGTCATTTGCAAATATCTTCTCCCATTCCATGGGTTCCTTCTTAGTTTTGTTGACTGTTTCCTTTGCTATGCAGAAGCTTTTTATCTTGATGAAGTCCCAAAAGTTCATTTTTGCTTTTGTTTCCCTTGCCTTTGGAGACGTGTCATGAAAGAAGATGCTGTGGCCAATGTCGAAGAGGTTACTGCCTATGTTCTCCTCTAGGATTTTGATGGATTCCTGTCACACATTGAAGTCTTTCATCCATTTAGAGTTTATCTTTCTGTATGATGTAAGAGAATGGTCGAGTTTCATTCTTCTGTATGTAGCTGTCCAAGTTTCCCAGCACCATTTATTGAAGAGACTGTCTTTTTTCCATTGGATATTTTTTCCCTGATTTGTTGAAGATTAGTTGACCATAGAGTTGAGGGTCCATATCTGGGCTCTCTATTCTGTTCCATTGGTCTATGTGTCTGTTTTTGTGCCAGTCACCATGCTGTCCTGGTGGTCACAGCTTTGTTATATAGCTTGAAATCAGGCAATGTGATTCCCCCAGCTTTGTTTTTCTTTTTCAACGTTTACTTGGTGATTCAGGGTCTTTTCTGGTTCCATACAAGTTTTAGGATTGTTTGTTCCAGCTCTTGGAAAAATGCCATTGGTATTTTGATTGGGATGGCGTTGAAAGTGTAGATTGCTCTGGGCAGCATAGACATTTTAACAATGTTTATTCTTCCAATCCATGAACATGGAATGTTTTTCCATCTTTTTGTGTCTTCTTCAATTTCTTTCATAAGTGTTCAGTAGTTTCTATAGTTCCTTTACCTCTTTGGTTAGGTTTATTCCTAGGTATCTTATGGTTTTTGGTGCTATTGTCAATGGAATTGATTCCCTAATTTCTCTTTCCGCAGTTACATTGTTAGTGTATAGAAAAGCAACTGATTTCTGTGCATTGATTTTGTATCCTGCCACATTACTGAATCGCTGTATGAGTTCTAGTAATTTGTGGGTGGACTCTTGGGTTTACCACATAAAGTATCATGTCATCTGTGAAGAGAGAGAGTTTGACTTCTTCTTTGCCTTTTTGTTCATTTTAGAGAGAGAGAGCCTTAGCAGAGGTGATGGGTGGGGGAAGGAGCAGACGGAGAGGGACAAGAAGACTCTGCACTGAGCATGGAGCCAGATGTGGGGCTCAATCTCCTGACACTGAGATCATGCCCTGAGCTGAAATCAAGAGTCAGATGCTTAATCCACTGAACCACCCAAGTCCCCCCATGACCAATAAACTCTTAATGGCATCTGGAAACCTAAGACAAGAGAAGTCATTTGATTCTTTCCAAGGTGGCATACTGTCCAGCAACCCGCGGAAAGGGAATATAACCTATTATCCTCTGTCTCTGTGTACTGTGCTTCTGTGCACCATATGTCTGTTAGCTCTTTAGCTTCTGTCATGTAAAGGAAAACTAAGAAAGGGCTAAGTGGAAGTCACAGAGGAGAGGCAATGTCTTTATCCCAGCAAATCTACTGCCAAGAAGGGAGGGAGAAACCGAGAGCTAGCTCGTTGCAAAGCCTCTGGAGAATCTGGGTCTTTACTCCCCAGAATTCCACAGAATTGAGGAAGTAACTGAGAAAAATTCTGAGAATCGAGTCAAATGAGTGAGAACAAAAGGTTAACTGTTTCTCTTTGGAACCCGAGGAAGAAAGTGGACCAAAGCAAAATGATTTAGGATCATAAGAATTTAATAAGAATGAGTGAAGAAAAGACAAAATATTTGTTTCTATTCTTAATCCCTTGTTGACAGACTTAGTATAGTTTAGTAATACTTTAAGGAGTTAGCTATTTTTATATGTGGTTTTGTTTTTATTTTATTTATGCCAAAATTTCCAACTTGAGCAAACCACGTCCATGGCAAAAGATTCCTGTTTCTCCAGGAGCTTAACCAAACCCATGACTGTTTTCCTGGTGTCTAGAGACCTTCAGTAAGCAACATAGCTCAAGAGGAAATAACCTTTCTGGCATTAAGTTAACAACCTAAAAATATGGCATAATGGTATGCTATACTCCCACTCTCAGGCATCTTTGCTCTTCCTGTTATTCCAGCAACTTCTTTTTCTTAAATTCAGGTGGATAGCAGTGTGGGAAGCTGGAGTCTAGAATAACCATAGTGACTTTGATTTCTAGCTGTGAGGAGGAACATGCCCAAGTGGCCATCCCTCCAGCACCCTGGTATCTATAGGGACGGGAGATAACTACAGAGATCATGGAGGCCGGACCTGGTGAACATCCAAGCTGACAGCTGGACACTTCCTGCCAGTGCATTCTAGGGAGAGCTGGCCTCTGGCATCCTCTGCAGTGGCCAACAGAAATGAATGGGGTCAACTCTGAAGAACCATTACTTATCAATCTGGAGGGGGGACAGGTTCACTGTTAAGTGAGGGTGGGCATTTTCAAGACTAAAATATCATAAATAAAGGCAGCAGAGTGGAGTAGAGAGGGCATAAATGGGCTTTGGGATCAGACAGCCCTGAGCTTAAATCGAGGCTTCCCCAATTACTAGCAGAGTCATACATAATTTGTCACAAAATTATGAGACACAAATTTTGAGACCCAAAATTTTCATTGAGCGAAATTCCTAAAAATTCACTCTTCTGTCAATTTCTAAAATGTTGTAGCTCTTCCTGCGCCCCCAACCCATTGTTAATATCTTCAAACTTTAAATCATTTTTGTATTTAGCACCTACACAAACAATTTGGCTCTTAATACAGATTGGTAAGGATTCTGTAGAGAGACAGAACCAACTAGATATATATAGGAAGAGATTTATTATAAGGAAATTGGCCGAGAAGTTCCACAATCTGCACTCTGCAAGCCAGAGACCCAGGAAAGCCAGTGACAAAATTCAGTTTGAATACCAAGGCCTGAAAACCAGGGGAACGAAGGGCAGAAGAAGCCGGATGTGCAGCTTAAGCAATCAGACAGGAAAAGCCAGATTCCTCCTTCCTCCACCTTTTTGTTCTGTTCAGGTTCTCAACCGATTGTGCGACACTCACCCACCCTGGGGAGGGAACCAACTTATTGAGTCTACCGATTCAGATACTAATTTGATCTGGAAATACCCTCACAGACATACCCAGAAACAATGTGTAGCCAAATATCTGGCCTCCTTGTAATCCAGTCAAATTGACCATGAAATTAATCATCACATAATATACATACTGTTGGCACACTTATCACATTATCATGTTATCCCTTTTACCATGATGAAAAAAAAAATAGGCTCCATAGGGGCAAGTAGAAAAGACTATATCTTATATCTTTTTATGTCCTCTTTAGCAAAGAAGATCCATCCACTGTTGGGACTCCTTTGATCATTCCTGGACGTTTAACATCCCTGAACCTCAACACTGAATACTAGTAGCATCTGTAAGTCATGGTAACCACAAAAATGCCCTTATACATTTCCAAGGTTCCTCATAGGATGGGACAACCTTTGATTGCACATCACTGCAACATCTGATGTATTGTAAATGTATGTTCAGTAAACCTAAGTTTATTTGTTCAGCATTATGATTGTTTTCATTTGTTGCAGTAGGGAGATCTCAGTCTAAAGTCCATTACTTCTGCAGCAAAAAAAGAATTTGAGAAATTGGATCACCTGATATTCTTTCAATTTACTTCTACCCACTAATCTTTGTGTATCCTTTATGTCTGCGTTGCAGTTGGCATTCTCTGAAATGTAGATCTGAGGAAGACGTATAGCTCTCTCTCTCTCTCTCTCTCTCTCTTTCTCTCTCTCTGTGTTTCTTTTTTCTTCTTTTACTTAGGGACTGCTTTTGGCATCAGCACTTGTTGAGGGAAAGGAGGAAAGTAGGGTTAAGCAGCAGGAGAAGTCGGCAGAGTGTGATTCAGATTCAAGAAAAGCCAGAGCCAATTCCATAGGGGGCTCCAAAATTCAGATGGCCCTTCAGAGTTGTCCCAAGCTGGAGCAAGGGAGCCAGACCTTATATCCTATGCCCGTCTGTCCTTGGGTGTAGTCTGTAGAAAGCCATGAGCTGGGTTAGGTAGCTCTTTTCAGCAGAGGAGAGCTGAGGGCTCTTTGTGGGTTTTCATGGTTCTGGAGGCCAGAAGTCCAAAATCAATGTGTCAGCAAGGCTATGTTTCCTCTAAAAGCTCTAAGGCTGAATCCTTTGCCCCGTCTCAGCTGTTGGTGGCTCTGTGCATTCTTTGGCTTGGGGGAGCGTAACTCCTATCCCTGACTGTTGTTACACGGCTTTTCTCTTCTTATTTGTGTCTTTTCTTCTGTCTTTTATAAGGACATTTGTCATTGGATTTAGGATCCCACTTTTGTGATCCAGAATGATCTCAGCTGAAATTCTTTAACTTAATTGCATCTGCAAAGGTCCTTTTTCCAAATAAGCTCTCAACAACACCAGAAAAATACACATTAAACAAATCAGAAGATAACGGAAACAACAACAACAAAAGAGAGAGAGAGAGAGAGAGAGAGAGAGAAATGAAACCAGAAGTAGAACAGAACACAACAATAAACTAGATCCTGAGTGTATTTTGGTCTATTTGTTCTAGAAGAAACTAGATCCCAAAATAGGAAAGAAATAAAAACGTACATATATACACACAAAAATAAAATCGAACACAATGAAAAGCAACCCAAAATAAAAAATATATATAACGTAAATGTAAAAATAAAAATTTAAAAAGACTTAAAAAAAAGAGAAATGAGAAAATAGCTTGAAAAACGTGGTCACTTTTCTATTTGTAGAATTGCGGCAATTCCTTTCTCAGATCTCTGGTTAATTTTGCAGGTGTTCAGAATGATTTGCTAACTATCTAGCTGAATTCCAGGGACCAGAAGAAATTAGGGTCCCCTACTCCTCTGCCATCTTAACTCCTCTCCAAGTAAGCTCACACTGACAGGTTTCAGAGGATAAAACACTGGAGTATCTTTTGGGGACCTACCATTAACACCTTACAAGGAGTTAAAGGTAAAGGTTCCAGCTTTCTTACATGGAGCAAATATGCTAATTTTCAAAAGGAAAGAACTTTGATGTGAAATGTAATGTCACCTGGGAGGGTCAGTTTTGACAGTTTGCGAGTGACAATGATTGGGGTGCTACTGGAAAAGTGGGCAAGGGTTTGGGATGCTTACTGCCTTGCTATGTATGGGACACTCTGGCTTAAAGGAGGACTGACCCATGTTCTATACAACTTTTCAAAATCCTACCCAACTTGCGTATGTCCCCTAGGTCACTGTTGTAGGTGAAAAACCTATTTATCATTGTCTGGGTCAAGCACATACCTCCATCTTATGAACAACAAGGAGGTTAGATCACCTGTGAACTTGATTTCAGAGTAGTGAAAGGGGCATTACAAAATATTTATTGTAAAAGGGAGTTACTGGGTCTGATAGGGCTGAAAGTCACCTACAGAAAAAAAAAGAATCCCCCTAAGGTGTTGCGCTCAAATCTTTGAAGTGAATTTTCTAGTTGGGAGTATTTTATTAACATTTCCTAAAGTAATTACAGCTGTCAGTCTCTCCCTGAGTGATGCATACTTGGATTCAACCGCAGTTCATGGCAGTGCCTTGGGAACCATCTAGAGCTCCTGGAATGGGGAGTGGAGTACTACGTATGGAGTCCGGTTGGGTGGGGCCCTAGAACATGGTGACCAGGCTCTACGAAACTTAATTTTATTATTTTTCATATAGAAATGTCATACATCAAGTGATTGTTGTCTGAAGATTAATCTGATTACTCAAATTATCCCCAAATAAGTTATGAGGATATACTTAAATACTAATGAGATATTGAGAATTAGGAACCCTCTGAACAGAAGGAAAGCTCATCAAGGCTGGTGTCTTTCTCTGTCCCACAGCCTCCTAGTGCAGGTATTTGGAGATAAGAAACTGGGGGAGGATAATAATCCATCTTCAAAACCAAACTCTCCAGGGACGTTCCTATAATTAACTCCATTAATGGTAGACTATGACCTATGTTTTTAACATCTGCTCCCACTCTCAGATTGAGTGTCAAAACATTATCTTTCGAAAGAATTGGAAAAGGAATACCAGGGAACCCAAGGCCTGAAAGATGCAGCTCCTGGTGGATGGTGGCCTTCAAATGGAATCTCTACCACTGCCTAAAAGACTCTACAAAATCTCGTTTCCTGCCATACCCTCCCCACCCACTCCCCTCTGTCCTCAGTGTCTTTATCCTGCTTCTTGAAAGGTCAACCATGGTTTATTGACTGTGTCTCCCCTTGGAACTCTATTCTCCCAGATATTTTCTCATGCCCCATATTTTATATGTCATGTACCCTTCTTTTCTGATTTCTTTATATAAAATAGCCCTCCCAACCAATCGGATTCCTTTACCTTACTTTATTTTTCATCTTAACACCTGACATCTTATTACACATTTATTTGATAATTTGTTTATTACTCTTGTCTCCCACTGGAATGGAAGACCCACAAGGGCAGGGACATTGCCTACTTCATTGCTTTATCCTTCATGCCTAGAACAGGATGGCACATAGTGAGCTCCCACTAAATATTTGTTCATTCTTTCTTAATTTACATTTTTTTTACCAGATCTAGAATTCCTGGTTGATACTTATTCATATGTCCCTTCTGCATGTTTTCTTTGTGATTTAAATGATACCCTTCTCCGGGGGCAAGAGATTTGCCTTCCATTTTTGTTTTATTTCATGGATTTCCTTTTGATAGTTAATAAATAGCTTTGTCTGATCAGCTTTTTTTTTCCCATTCAACCAATTTGTTTGTCATGGCTTAAAGAACTAGTTAGAAATTTGGCTATGGAGGTAAGCTAGGTTTTGAAGGCCTCCAAACATGACTCAGGTAATTCCTTATATAAATTTTGCAACCCTAGACCATTGAACATGGGCAAGATGAATAGAATATTGTAAGGGGATTTATAGCAGATGATGGGAATGTAGACTCCTTGAATTGTTTATTATTTATGCTGTACTGGGAAAAACAGTGGTTACTGGTTATCATAGTATAATTACTGGTTATTAGACTGTAAGTCCATGAGGGTAGAGATCTTGTCTCTCTTGCTCACCTCTGTATATTCAGGACCTAGAACAGTGTCTAGTATATAGTTGGGGTTCAACAGATGTTTTGAATAAATCACAGAAAGAAAGAAGGGATACTGCCATTGGGGAGGGGGCAGGAGGGTACTCTGGAAAGTAATACTGGTAATATTTCTTTCTTTCTTTCTTTTTTTAAAATAGGTTCCACAGCCAGTGTGGAGCCCAACACAGGTCTTGAACTTATGACCCTGAAATCAATCAAGAGTCAGACGCTTAACCAACTGAGCCACCCAGGCACCCCAATATGGGTAATATTTCTTATGCATATGCCTTTCTTTCACGCTTTTGTTATCAGCAGAATAATTCAGAGCCCTATTGTTACATTCTTAGATTCACTGATATATTTTATCTTAGTTTTGGAAGAACTTAGCTAACACTATCAGTCATCAGCTCAGAGTAAGAAGGGATGAACTCTTCAAGTGTTGCTTTTAAAACTCTTTCCTCACAAAGAACAATAAAATTATTCTTTACTGTGTGATCAATTTTTGCAGTGTGATCACTGTAATAGGTTGAGTGGTAGACCCCAAGATATATTTCTCTGTCCTAATCCCTAGAACCTGAGATTATTACCTTTTATGTCAAAAGATGTGATTAAGTTAAGGACCTTAAGAGGGGAGCTTATCGCGCATTATCCAAGTACATTCTAAACGCACTGACACGCGCTCCTCGTAAGAGAGAAACACAGAGGAGGAGACACCCAGGAGAAGAGGAGACAAGGAGTGGCAGGACCACAAGTCATGAAATGCCAGCAGCTACTCAGAACTAAAAGAGGCAAAGAATGAATTGTCTCCTGGAGCCACTGGAGGGAGTGTGGCCTTGCTAACATCTTGATTTTGGATTTTTTGCCTATAGGACTGAAGGAAAATACATTTCTGTAGTTTTAAGTCGCCTCCCTTGTGAAGAACTAATGCATGCACCAGGGGCTCTTTTTAAAAAACAATTGAATTAAGGAAGGCACATACTGCATGGTGCACTGGGTGTTATATGCAAATAAGGAATCATGGAACATTACATCAAAAACTAAGGATATACTGTATGGTGTCTAACATAACATAATAAAAAATTATTATAAAAACAATTGAGTTGCCATCAATTTTTCTAAGAGCCTTTCCTAATCCTTTGGCATTCTGATCAATCGCTTTTGACAGGTTGATCCTGTCATTATTGTTATCTTTTCTTCTTCTCTTGTAGGCCAGTAGTTCTCTGCCAGATCCTATTCACCAAGGGCTTTTGCTTGGGACGTGAGCAGTTTCCTATCAGCAAGGTGGGGTGATTAGGTGAAGATTAATTTTATATAATGATTTATATTTATATAACAATCCACTCTTCAGTAAGTACTGCCAAATTATAACCTCTTTTACTGCCCTGGCTCAAATCATAAATGCAGACTCAGAATAAAGGACTTGCCTGAACTCATCGTAAGGAAAATTAATTCTGAGAGATCAATGTGGGCTCCAAAGAATAGTCGGAAAAATCTTTCAAGACATCCTTGGCCTGTGTCCTAAATGATGGACCAGGGGTTGGATCAGGGAGAGAAGGCATTGAAAAAGCACATTCTAGGCTTTCGGTGGTTCATGATCTGAACCGTGTCCCCTGCCAACTTTACTTGGTAGGTGGCCATAAAATGCCTTAATCAAGCTATGTCTGACATTAGGAGGCTCACTTGGGGCTTTGGTCATGCAGACAGAATCAAAAGCAGAAGAAGCAGGTCTGGGTGGAGTTTCCAGCCTACATTTCACTGTTTACCCACCTCTTTCTGAGCACCTGGAGGGTGGCAGATGGGCGCCACTTAATTACCTTCCCAGGAAGGAAGTGAGAAGGACAAACCCAGTTTTGATGTGCAGTCAGGCTAAGTGGCATGTTCTGTTCCCACCACCCACTGATCTCAGCTATGCTCTGCTACCCTGAGCAGGCACTGGGATCCTGACCCAACATAACAAATTAATAGCGCAGCCCCTCCATTTATTTCGTCGGTACATTCCTAGTATAGCCTGTCAATTAAGTTGATATAAATTGGACCCAATTTCCCCACACTTGGACACAGCATTGGATGCAAAAGTCCAAAAATCTGGGTCAGGTCCTGGCCAATTCAATTTTCTAGATTTGTGACTCAGAACTTTCTTGAGTCTTGGATTTTCAATCTCTAAAATGATTACTCTCCCTCTCCCAATGAGATCAGGTGTGGCTATCTTTAGCAAACTTAGTATTCCGGTGACTGCTTGAATAATACCTGTCTTCTCCCTTGGACCATAAGCTCCATGAGGGCAGGCGCTGTCTGCCCTGTGCTCTCCTGAATCCTCAGATTGTGATGGAGTGTGTTGCACACAGGAGACTCAACAAACACTTGTTTTGATGCATAAATGAAGCATGTATCACCTCATATTCCCAAGGAGCTTGAAGTTGAAGTGGTTCAGAGTCAGCAGAGATGGGTGAAACCATACATCTTTGGCCTCCTTGACACAGAAGTCAGAGAACAGCTGGTACTCTGATGTCACACCATTCTTTATGCCACAGGCTATGTCACCACTACATCGTGGAAACTGTGTTGTGCATCCTCATGGATCCCGGGGTGTTTTGTGAACGTTTTTCTTTTTCCCTGGGAGTTTTTCTCATCTGCCTTTGTAAGTTTTCCAGTGTCACTGCTATCATCAGATTTCTTTGCAAAAATACATATCTGAAGTCCCCTCCATGAGTAAATAAACCATTCTCTGCCATGAAAGGGAGCACCGAATCATATTAGCGAGGTCTTGGACAGTCTGGGCAAAAAGCATTCAACTAGCCGAGATAATTTGTCCCTCTGGAAAAGTTCTGAAATGTACCTCCAGATATCAAGCTTTAGAATAATGACATTATCTCAAAGGTAATCTATGTGAACAGGTACTAATGTCACGATGAGGCAACGGGAAAAAGTGTTGGGCTTTTCCCCACCTGTTTGTTTTGAGTGTGTCTGGTTCTTTCCCTAGTCCTCTGTTTGCCTGATCTATGAAATGGGTGTGTGAACACCACACCTTCCCTAAGGACTATAACTTTGACGTCAGCAAGCTTCATTAGCTGCTGTTTGCCTAACCAAAAAGAACACAGGAGAGGTGGAAAGTGTTTTTTAATTATCTGTCTGCTCACATGCTCACTCATCCAGCTTTCAGACGGAGATTGGCATCAAACAGACCAGCCAAGGAAAGAAACATGGAGCAATAGAAACAAAAAGCAGAAAAAGGAACCCGAGAGAGGCTGCTGAGTAGCAGAGCTTTGGTCCGGGTCCTGTGTTTCAGGATGGTGTGATTGAGACATCATGTGTTTGGAGGTTAGGTGGGCTCAGCTTCAAATCCCAGATGAAGGACTTTCCGTGAGTTACTCAAAAGTCTGAGCGCTATTTCCAAGACTAAAATGGGGATCGTCATGCAAACGTTCTGGGGTTGCCATGGGAATCAGATATGTGTATGTAAACTACACGCTCCATCGTATCACTCAATTACTACTCGCTGATACTGGTCCTGGCACCCTGGGGAGAGAGAAGGTAAGGTTTGGTAACTCCCCTTGTACATTCAGGTGGAAGAAGGTAGCCAGTTGTTCTTTCACATGCTAGGAGAAACTATTAACTACTAGTTACTGTTAGGTAGATTTTGAAGATGAAATTTTGCTTCAAAAATAGTCCCTTGCCTCCCTTACCCATCAGCTTTGTTTAGTTTTGCTTTTCTCCGGAAACATCTCTTACAGACTTACCCTCAAGTGTAGCTGTTACTGGGCAGGAATGAACAATGAAATGTAAACTTGTCTCATCCTGATGGGTTTCTTCTCCCATCCCGAGCACATTGGTGATGTTGGCTTATTCTGTATGTTCCTGCTTACACAGACACTAACTATGGACTCGAGCCTGCAGAAGGAGGTTCTCGAGTGACCACACGAGCCCTTCTATTTGCCTGCCTTGAGAGGTCCTCACCACAGTAACTGTGAGCCTTCTCTTCTGTGGAAACCCTTAAATATTTTAGAAGAACCCATGAAGTTTCTTGGGGCAAGAAATGCGGCCATCAGAATCTTGTGTGAACTAAATGGGTGTTACCCTGGTTTTGGGCAGAGCCTCAAGGGAGCTAACATAGAAATGAAGTTCAGGTAAAAATAAGACTTTTACAAAGGTCAGGAATGGAGAACCCAAATATATAAGGGGAGAGTTGAAAAGTAAAGGAGAAGAGGGGAGGTTACTATTGGTTTAGCCAAGATATCATCCTATATATTAGCAAGGAACCTTGAGCGTGTTACCTAACCTCAGTCTTATTTTCCACAGCTTTGAGATGAGGGTAATGAATATCTATCTCAAATGTTTATTACTGTGATTAAGTAAGATAATGTTGGTGAAGTGCCCTGTAGATTACCCAGTATTTAACAGGCACTAAAAAATATCAACTGACGCATCCTTGCACAGATCCTCTTTCTTCTATAGCGATGTGTTGGAATTGGCTCACACTAAAGCTAGGGTCAATTGCATGAATTTCTGCCCCACTTTAATTTCAGGAATATCATGTTGGTAGCTCGAAATTTGCTATGGTGGGATTATTTACACCATGGAAACTGGCAAATGCCATCAGTCAGGGCTTTCTTATCCACTCCCCTCCCTAGAGAGCTTGTTGGTACATATTTATCAGTACACCACTGGGTACTGACCAGGTAACTTGACATCTTTGAGTCTCAGTTCCTTCACCTTTAGGTGAAGGAGAATAAACACATTCTACCCATCTCACAGGGATTTTGTGTCAAATAACAACGAAAACCTGAAAATGACTGAGAGTAATAATGATTAATATTAATGTTAGCCAGAGAAGGTGCTAATGGCATTTCCTCCAGGGAAGCGCTCTCAAGATCCATTTTTTTCTGAATACCCCGAGGAGGTAGAAGGACCACAAGAGTGAAAATCTCAAGTAGAATAAGGTTGGCACACTTACCTTCTAACCAAAGAAGCTCAACAAACATATAAACCCTATTCCAAATGCCAAGGATATAATAGTGGTGAAGATAGTCTCCGGCTTCAGGGGGCTTATGGTCTAAGGGGTGATAGGCTGGTAAAGCAGAGTAACAATCCTGTGTGGTATGTGTATGACAAGGGTGGGCCCAGGTTGCTCTCGAACTAACTGTGTGGGCTAATGCAGCAGCCACTAACCACATGTGGCTATCGAGTATTTGAATTGTGGTTTTCCAAATTGAGATGTGCTGTGAATGTAACATACACCAAATTTTGAAGACTTAGTAAACAAAAAAAAGTAAGCTAACTCACAAATAATTTTATTATATTAATGACATGTCAAAATATTAATATTTTGGACATATTGAGTTAAATGCAATATATTATTAAAATGAATCTTACTAGTTTCTTTTTACCGTTTGTAATGCCACTGCTAGAAAATTTAAAATCGCATCTGGGCTCACATTATATTTTTATTGGCCATTGGTATATCTTTGGAGAAATGTTTATTCAAATTGTCTGCCCGTGTTTAAATGGGGTTGTCTGTTTTTTTGTTGTAAATTATAAGTGTTCTTTATTATTCTGGATACTAGACTCTTATCAGATAAATGATTTGAAAATATTTTCTCTGTGCCTTTGGCAGGCTCCCCACTAAGCATGGAGCCCTACTCAGGGGCTCAATCTCATAACCCTGAGATCATGACCTGACCTGAAATCAAGGGTCAGACGCTAAACCGACTAAGCCACCCAGCCGCCCCAAGTCTCCTTTTTAAGATTGTTTTGGCTATTCTGGGTCCTTTGCATTTCCATGTGAATTTTAAGACCAGCTTGTCCATTTCTGCAAAAAAGGCAGTCGAAATTCTTATAGGGATCAACACTGAATCTGTAGATTAGAATATTGGGCAATATCACTATCTTCACAGTGTTAAGTCTTCCAATCCATGAAGATTTACTTAGGTCTTCTTTGACTTCATTCTGCAATGTTGTGTAGCTCTCAGTGTACACAAAAACTTGGTTAAATCTTTTCCCAAGAACTTTTATTTTATTTATTGATTCTATTGTAAATGGAATTGTCACACTGGGATGACAGTGATTTCATCAAGACTGGCTTTGACCCATGCCCCTGATGTCCCTGTTAAGCTGTCTGCCTCTGGAGGTTTCACACCCAGCCTCCACGCTCCTCTGATTGCGGGCTGATTGTGCTGTTGCTTAGACAATGCCCTGGTTGTCAGCTTGCTCTCCTTCTGATCCAGCTAAATTCGAGTCCTTTATGGAGGTAGTTTTTGAGGGAAGACTTTGAGGTTTGTTTTGACCCCCGGAGGGTTCTTCTTAGCTCTTTGTTTGCCTGGTTCTTTTTGATAAACTAGCTGATTGATGGTTTAACTTGTTACTCTAAAGGAACTGCCAGCCTCCTCTTAATTGCTACCCCCCAAATCTCCAAGGCTTGAGTTTCCCCATATTTTGTTTCAAATAAAGTCAGTTCCTCCGGGAATAGCTTTGGAACTCTCTGTTCTTATGGACTGCTTCTTGCCCTGGGCAAAATCCCTGAGCTTCTGCTTTGGATGAAGAAACAGTGGCTCACTTCTGCAGTGATACTGCTGCTTAACAAGCAGGGAATGGAAAAAACTAAACAAACAAACAAAACAAAAACAAGCGGGGCACTGGATGAAGGTAATAGCTTCTGGTCTTTTCAGTTTGCCTCTCCCAGCGTGGAATCTCTGCCCTATGAGTGAGCTAGGGCAAGGCTGGTCAGGGCTCCCCTGTTTTCCACCTGCCACATCTGGGGCCAAGCCTGTGGCCCTTGTAAGTGTGAGATGAATGGAGGAAGGGAGTCCCCTATCTTTTGGTCACACTCACAGGAATTTAGCTTCAGCAACTTGGAGCTGGAGGGAATGCGAAATGCCAAAGCTTTGCCCCCTCTGGGAAACTGGTGTATTCCTTGTTTGGAATATAAGAGGAAAGGGAGCCTTGTTTTCTTGGCCACACCTATCTGGATTGGCGCTTCTGTCATGGCACCAAGATGCAGCTGAGGGAAGAAAGGAGTGGTGTTGGCTCAAGCACCACAGATCCTTGGTGTTACCACCTAGACTACTGAGATTTAGTAGATTTTCTTGAATAAATGTTTCTTCATTTGTTGTATGCCATTATAACAACTTTCAGAAACCCTAAATGGTTGTTTTTATATTATTTTCGCCAAATCATTGTTGTTTCCTGTGGAGTGAGTCCACAGAGCTCCTCATGCTGCCATTGTGGAAGTGGATGCAGTAATAATTTTTTTTAAACAAAACTCCAAAACCATAAAGGGGACATTTATTGGTTTTTACTGTATTAGAATAAAAGGTTTTTGTTCAAGAATGGGTGGCATATAAGAAGTTGACTGGTCACTATCAGGTGGCAGACTGTGATAAAATATTTAGAGAAGACATCGATAAATAAGATATTACATATTTTTAATGGAATATACAGAATATATAGGCATTCCTGTAAATCTGCAAGGAAATGATGGGGAAGCTTATAGGAAAATGGGCAGTGGATGGGAGTAAGCAGTTCACAGGAGGAGGAAACTCGTAGAGCAAATAAGTTCATGAGGAGAGACTTAGCCTCACGAGTAGTCATAAAAATGTAGTTATTTTTTTTAAAGATTTTATTTATTTATTTGAGAAAGAGAATGAGATGGGGGAGGGTCAGAGAGAGAAGCAGACCCCCCTCCCCCGCTGAGCAAGGGGCCTGATGTGGGGCTTGATCCTGCGACTCCGGGATTATGACCTGGGCCAAAGACATATGCTTAACTGACTGAGCCACCCAGGTGCCCAAGAATGCAGTTAAAATAAGATTCTACTTTAATCCCAACATTGGGCAAATTAAATTATTTGCTATCAAATACTGATGAAAAATGGGGAACAAGAGCCTCACATACTGTTGGTGAGATTGTAAGCTTTTGGAGAACAATTTGGCGGCATTTAATACAATTGACTATGCATTTAGCCTATGACCCAGGAAATTCCGTGCTCTGGTAAATACTTTAGAAAATCTTCACAAAGAAACTAGGGGAAGGTGATTCATGGCAGCATTGTTATTAATGTCTGTCAGAGTGAAGACCTGAAATCCACCTAAAAGTGCATCAACAGGGAATGAATGAACATGTGTGGTATATACATGTTATCAAATACCGTGTATCAATCAAAAAGTGAACTAGATATATCAATAAGGATAGTTTACAGGCGCGATATTGAGTATAAAGACTGAAAGCAAAGCAAAACGATGTGGAACATAAAATAATACTTTATGTAGTTCATTGTTACACAAATTTGTGAATAAAGAGGGATGGTGGAATAATACTCCTGAAATAAGGGAGCATGGGTACACATGGTGGGAGATAAGATAGCAAATGGCAGTGGGTAGGGGAGGTGAAGATGACCAAAAAAAAAAAATGCATAAAAATGAAGTTAAAAATGGACGATGCAAGGGCACAGGAAAAAAAAAAAAAAAGACTGTGCAGGTAGTGATGTCAGTAATACGTCCCAAACTAAGGAGTATGATTGGTCCCATTAACGCAATTCTGTGTGCCCAGGAGTCCAATAATGTTTTTTGATGACAATAAAATGAGATAACATGTGTATGAGTGACCAGCAATGCTACCATCTTTGCTAGTTCTCCTTCCATTTCTGAATACCTCACAGGTATAGCAGCAGAATTTGGGAGATAAACACTCAAGATAGACTTTGCAGGGGCGCCTGGGTGGCACAGCGGTTAAGCGTCTGCCTTCGGCTCAGGACGTGATCCCGGCGTTGTGGGATCGAGCCCCACATCAGGCTCCTCCGCTATGAGCCTGCTTCTTCCTCTCCCACTCCCCCTGCTTGTGTTCCCTCTCTCGCTGGCTGTCTCTATCTCTGTCGAATAAATAAATAAAATCTTTAAAAAAAAAAAAAGATAGACTTTGCAGCTTCCTGCAAAAATTATAGTTTGAATTACCTTTGTAAAAATTAGGTATGAATTACTATTATAAAAATGACTATTCATTCCTTTAAACTGGCCAAGCGTTGAGTCAAGTAGAGATCAACAGGGAAGCCAGAGTTTAGAAAGAAAATATTTCAACAAGGAAAGCGGTCAAGGTACATATGAATTATTCACAAAAAATGAAAACAAAAAATTCCTGGACAAAATCTGTAAGTCTGGAAATATGGTCCAAATGGTGCCATCTGCTCATGAAATCATGGAGAGGCTGTTGGAACTTTCCAGCACGGGGTTGGACTGTCTCCACAAAATTCTGCGGCACCAGATTATCAGGAGCATTTCCAAGGGGAGAAGGCCACGGGGACGCTTTCACTCTTCTTGCCTTGTTTCTGCACAGCTATCCCACAAGTAAAGAAAATGAGGATTTTCCTTCATAAAACACCAGCCCAAACTAAACTTACTTTTACTGAACTAAATCCAGGAGTGTCTCTACCTGATTACCACCACCCATCCAAGTCATAATCGCTCTTCAAATTTCATCTCAAGTCCAAGAGAGAGTGGAACAAGAAAGGGCATTGGCTACGTACTAACTTGGGTTCAAATCTAGATCCACTTCTTATTGGCCACATGAACTTGGACATAGTTGTATGATTTTTTTTGAGGGTTTTTTTTTTTTGTTCATTCGTTTTGTCTTTGGGTTTTTTTTTAGAGGGGGTGGGGGGTGCAGAGGGAGATGGAAAGAGAGAATCTCAAGCAGGCTTCACACCCAGCACAGAGCCTGCACAAGACTTGGTCTCACAACCCTGAGATCATGACCTGAGCTGAAATCAAGAGTCAGGCGCTTAATAGACTGAGCCACCCAGGCACCGCACTTGGACATAGTTTTAAATATCACTGTGCTGTGATTTCCTGAGTAAAATGGCGGCGTGTATGGAATACCAAACTTTCAAGTTGTTGTGAGAATGAAAAAATCAGTGCAGATGCTTGAATCAATATTGACACATTATTTCCTCTTCACGTGCCTTGACTACTCCTGTCCCTGCCCATGGCTCCCTTTTTGGAACTTTCCCAACACATGTAGGTGCAACTCAATAACTTCCTATTTTTGTTGTTGTTTTTAAGGATTTTATTTATTTATTTGACAGAGAGAGAGAGAGAGAGCCAGAGAGCACAAGCAGGAGGAGCGGCAGAAGGAGAGAGGGAAGCAGGATCCCTACTGAGCAGGGAGTCTGATGCGGGGCTCGATCCCAGGACCCTGAGATTATGACCTGAGCCAAAGGCAGACACTTAACCAACTGAGCCACCCAAGCGCCCCTCAATAACTTCCTACCTTGATTGTAATCTCATTTCATGGTGTAAGTCTTATCTCACCAGGAAGAGCTTGGCATGGACTTTCTTTCCCTTCTTTTCACCTTACCCCCTGCCTCCTCTCCCCATATCCCCCCTCCTGTGCTTAGCAGACCTGGTACTTATTAAACCCTTGTGGGCATCATGATAAGGATGCTCTCAGCCTTCCCAAAAGCCTCCAGGTGCAAAATGTCTGGATGGGTGTGCAGGAAAAGCTCATTATCGGAAAGTGAAGCAAAATGTCACTGTTGGACCGACAGTCTTAACGCAGAGGGTAGTGCCAAGTATTTCCGTGTGTACCCAGAGCCACCTTAGTCCTTATAGCACCAACCTCAGGCAACCAGAGGCCTTTTCCAATTGGTTTCTCTTTTCTCCTCCCCCGTGACCCCAACTTCTCCTCATCTTGCTGCTACCAACGGAAGTGGACAATTTATTTCTTCTATGATAAATCTAAAGTAGATAATCCCTCTTTTCTCCAGATAATAGGGCAACATTTGCGGTCAAAAGGGTTCGTTTAAACTCATAATTTCCCGTGGGCCTATGATGATATCCCAAACCACAAAAATAGGTCCGTTTCATCCTACTGCTCCCAATCAGAGAAATAGAGTTTAATTGGTAAGGGGGCGTAGTGATAGCTAAATTTTTTTAATAAAATCTTTAAGCCAGGGGTGCCTGGGCAGCTCAGGTCATGATTTCAGGGTAGTGAGGTCAAGCCTTGGTCGGGCTCCATGCTCAGCAGGGAGTCTGCTTGAGATTCTGTCTCCTTCTGCTCCTTTCTCTACTCATTTGCACACATGCACCCTCTCTCTCTCAAATAAATAAATAAATACATCTTAAAACAAAATCTTTAAGCCATATGGATGATTTCATGGCTTTCCAATTTCCCAGTGAATTTTCCTAGTGAATCCTTAAGATTCACCGGGAAAAGAGATGTTCCCTATTTTTCTGGGTGCAGAAAGCTGGGTGCTCTGCTTGGTGGGAATGCACGTGGGGTGCCCTTTCAGTTTCCATGCCATAGTGGTCCCCAGGAAGCCTGTCATTCAGCCAGCTCCAGGGGGTCCAACTGCCAAGCTCACCAGTCAAAGGTCTTTATCCCTCTTCATGTAATACAAATGTCTATGAAGAGCTTAGAACCCTCAAAGGAAGTGAAAGCAATTATATTTTGACTTCAATATAGAGGTCATTTGTTCCACACATTTGCATCAATCCAGTTAGATTTCAGTTTACACTATAAACACTATTAATATTTGCGGAGCAGCTACTGTGAACAAAGCATTATATAAATGCTTAAGACCAGCAGTTCTCACTCATGGAGGGAATAGAAGACGACCTGGGGAGCTTTTCTTTTTCTTTTTTAGAACAGTTTTGTTGAGATTTAATGTACATACTCATAAAATTGACCCATTTTAAGGGTATGATTCAATGATTTATAGGACATTTGCAGAATTGTGTGAACACTGTCACAATGCAAGTTTGGAACATTTCCATCATGTCAGGAGGCCTAAAAAATTTTGGATGCCCAGGCCACCAGGATACACGTAGTTAGACTTTTTGCAATGATTTAGGCAGCTTCCCAAGTGGTTGTGGAATGCAGCATGTTGAGAAGGACTGCTGCAGAAGATACAAAGATGGGTCGTTCCTAGTTCCCACTCGTAGGGAACTTATGGTCTACAGCCGTCCCAACCTGGGCACCAGCAACACTTTGAGCTGGATAATTCTTTGTTGTGAAGGGCTCTCCTGTGCATTGTACGGTGTTTAGCAGCAGCGCTGGCCTCTACACACCAGTAGCACTGTCTCCCCCTATTCCCAAATCGTAACCACCAAAAATAATTCCAGACATGGCCAAACGTCCTCCGGGGGAAACTGGCCCCAGTTGAGAACCAATGGATTACAGAGGCAGCAAGACATGACCAGAAATACATTGAAAACTTGACAGAAACATAGTAAGACCATGAGAGATACAAAAAAAAAAAAATGCTGTAGTGGCTTAAAGAAGAAAAGCTCTCCTGTGTGTCTCAGTGTGGTACAGGGTCAACGATGGTGGGCTTTGGAGCAACAAATGTTTAGACTGATATCCTGGCTCTGCCAGTGGCTGGCTTTATGATCTTGGATAAAGATAGCCAAATTTTATGAACCTATTTTCTCATAGCAACCATTCAGTATATAGGTAGCTTAGTATTATCTGCAAAATGAAGGTAATGACACCTTGGCAGGAAGTGTAGAGGGCGTCGCCAAGAATTAGCGCACAGTAGGCACTTGATAGAGGCTTACATTAATTGGACCTTTCCTCTGCCAGACATTGTGGTAAATTCATTACATAATATCACATTTCATCTTTACTACAATCTTATTAATTATGGATAATGATCATCCCCAGTTTACAGATCTGGGTACGTCTTTAAGTTGAAACTTAGAGTCTTAAGTTGGTGAACTTACCGCGGTCTTGGGAGTTTGGTAAAGAGGAAGCCTCAAGAAGCAGATGGGTCTGACTTGAAAGCCAGAGTATTTGGGAGCTGTGCTCTATGACAGTGCTTCTTAAACCTGCTCATCAGAGGAGCCACCTGGTACGTCATTAAAAATGCACATCTACAGAGTCGGAAGTTTTGTGACTCTGTACTTTCTCCAGGTGCCACAAATGATTTCTGTGGTCATCCAAGTTTGGGGATGGTCGTTATGGTGTGTTCATAAATACTAAATGAGTATTAAAAAAAATAAGCTAGCTAAAAATTCTGGAAAATTAGCAAAATGGGTAGGATCTCAATAGAATTAGTAAGGAGGAGCAGCATAAACAAGGGTAAGAGGCTTAAATATGTGCCTGGGTATCATAGTAACAAAAGCTAATGTTATTTTACATTTACAGGCACTCTTCTAAGCGTATTACATATATCATCTTGTTTAATCTTCTCAAACCACTTTGTGAGATAGGTACCATTATTTTCTCATTTATAGATGAAAAAACTCAAGTGCAAAGAGGTGGAGTAACTTGTATAAGATCTCGTAGCTGGCAAGTGGTCAAGCCAGGATTTGAAAACAGGCTTGCATCTCATCCTCATACCAACTGAACCGAAGTATCTGAGCCTCCGAGAGTGTGTGGAACTTGCCCAACATAGCTACTGAGTCACACAGATTAGATGGACACTTGAGTTTGTCTATTCCCAAATCTTGATTTTTCCACTACCTCGTAATTGTAGGGAGCTTTGAATAGTGTAGCTTTCAAATTACTTAAAAAATATTTATTTCAGTGGCACCTGGGTGGCTCAGTCGGTGAAGCGTCTGCCTTCTGCTTCAGGTCATGATCCCAGAGTTCCAGGATCAAGCCCTGCTCAGTGGGAGTCTGCTTCTCCCTCTGCCCCTCACCCCGCTCGCATGCTCTCTCTCTCTCTCTCTCTCAGATAAATACATAAAATCTTTAAGAAAATATTGATTTTATGCCCATCCTTCACTCAATGAGTAGTCATGGTGTGCATGCTGTGGACCAGAGCCACCGAGCTGCAGAGGACTAAGGCATGGTTGTATCCGGGGGGGGGGGGGGAATCACAATCTTGTGTGGAAGCAGACACAAAAGCAATTAATTCTAACAGTAGGAAAGCATAAAAAGCACTCCGTCTAGAGAACAGAAAGGACTAAATTCTGCCCAAGGTAGTAGAGACTTGAAGAACAAGCCCAGGAGACATGCCGAGTGCAGAGTCTATTCTTAATTCTTTAGATAACAGGGCACAGGTGAAAGCAGAATCAAATGGCATTTTAAGATTCATTGATGGTAGGATGGAAATCAATTGCAAGGAGATAAATTGTTAGTCCAGTCAGGAAGTTATGATAGCAGCCTGAGAATAAGATGGGAGACACTGGGGGCCTAAATTAGGGCCATGAGTGTGGGGAAGGGAAGGTGCGGGGAGATGGTGGAGAATATGTGCACTGTGAACATGCAGTTAGTTACTCAGATCGTCTATGTGCTCTCTACTGGGCAGGAGGACTGCAGTGGGAAAGGGTATGAGATGCCAGGTTGAATCTCTCTAATTATTCCCTAATCCAGTGGCAGCTTCATGAACCCAGAGAAAAGGAAGAGAATCCTCAAGTTTCCCTCCCTTATCACACATGAAATGTTTTCATTTAGAGGTCTTTTAGCATTAGAAAGTTGCCTTTCAGCAATGCAAATGTTTTTGGGTGAGTGTCTGCCATCTAGGGAGAAAGTGAATGAGAGGTCAAAATCTACCCAGGTAGAAGGTCTACCCTGGATATGGGAGACTCTACCAGGATTGACTGGAAGGTTTCCAATTTCTTAAGGCAAAGTGAAAGTTGGCAATCCTTTCCAAGAGGAATCCTTGGCAGACAAACTGGACTGCCCGCTACAGAAAACAGGGGACAGCCTGAAGAAATTCAGAAGAAAAGAACTCACGGTGCACGCAGATCCCAGAGGGCCGTCAGGGTGCACCTTTTGCTGAAATAATGGCCAAGAGGACTCACAGAAGCTCACCTAGAACAAGCGAATGGGGCTGGCATGGAAGCAGAAGAGGCTAAGAACCACCTGCGAAAGATAACAATGGCTCCCACAAGTCCCCCACAAAGGCAGCACCTATGCAAAAGATTGCGAAGCCTGGGAAGGTTTCTGCTCCCCTAGTTGGTGGAAGACACCAAAGTGGCAGATCAGATTTTTAAAATAAAAATCTGACTATAAAAAAGGACTCAGTTCTTAAAATAAGATACAAATATTTATATCTTCTCTTTTCCTCTATCTTCAGCACCCTCCCCTTTTCTCCCCCAACAAATGAGGTTTCTATGAGTTAGTCATGAATTGGACCTTCCGTCTCCTCCAATTACTAGAACTGATTGTCTTGAACCCCGTTCCACGCCCAATAGGACTTCAAAGCCCACTCTAAGATGCCTTTATCCCCAGGGGGCATACAATGTGTTCTGATCCGAGCTCCCGTTTTTCTCTGAGCTCACAGGTTGACGAATCACCCAGCAAAATTCTGGGTCTCTTCTTCTTGCTCAACCTTTCGCTCCAGGCACGCAATATAGGACTCACTAAAGACCTAGGGGTTCAAAGGGAGGATATATCTTGCAGAAAGGCAAATCTCTTCAAATCTACAAGTCGCTCAACCTTATCACTGACACTGATTTTCCACTGTCTCAGCACAGACTCCCAGTTTCCCTTGAAATTCTTTGTTTTCTGAGAAAAGTTCCCAACAGCCCACCCTATCAGACCCACTGGGTGTTCAAGAGCTCAACAGCACTGTAGGGGTCTATACCGAACAGAATCCAGCCTTCTTAGCTGGCGATTTGTGGTTGTAAATAGCAGGTCTCCCTGGATCCCTCCAATCCATTCACTCTCCACTTCTATTGTTACACGATATCTTCCCTTTAGGAGATTTTAGTCTCTTGGGAATAAGGCCTAATAAAGATATGTGCTAGGTGCTGGAAGGCTATCAGGAAAGGAGAGACTTGCACTCAAAGGTACTTGTGGGGATTAAGGGAAAGCTGTATGAGAAATCATCCATCTGTCCATCCATCCATCCATCCATCCATCCATCCATCCATCCAACATTGACTGAGAGCCAGCTATGGGCCAGATACTGGTCTGGCCATTGGGCATATAGTCATGAACAAGACAGCAAGGGCTATGCCCTACCAGGGTTTATATGCTGGTAGGGGGATGTGAATTTTGATTCATGTCTTGCAGGAAGGATAGGGGCTCACTGTGTAGGTAAGGAAGTCAAGGCTTCCAGTAGAGAGGATAGGACATACAAAGGCATAAAGGAAAGAAATAGCATGAAATATAATTAAACCCCTAAGAAACTTAATATGGTTGGCTCATAAGACGTGCAGTGGGATGCCAAAGATGGAAGGAGATGGGGCAGGGCCTATCAGGCACAGAGCTGGGAGTCTGGGTGTTATCCTGTGGTGACGGGAAGGTTTCATTCATTGTGCAATGTCTCTGCCTTCTTTTTGCCCCACGGCCGTGCCCTCTCCTCCTCTGTATTCCAGTAAGCATGCATGCTTGTCATTCCCACCAAATGAGTCAGTGGAGATAGGAGCATTAATTTATTTGAGCAGACATGTGTCAACATCATTTGGAGAAAAGGCACCAGACCCATTATACACACTCAAATAACATGATTAGGACTAGTTTGAAAGCAGCAAACTCCAGGCCTTCCTAATTCAGTCCTGATTGGTTCAGCCCACTCTGCTGCTCAGGCTGTCTCCCTACCGAATTTCTACTCCCCCATCTCCCCACCCCTACACGAGTGTGCATGTGCACACATGTGTACACACACACACACACACACACATTGCCCAACTCCATCTCTCTCCTGTTGTCTTAGTTCTTGTGAGGACAACTCATAATAGTCACTGGATCGCTGGATAGGTCCTAAGATTGTAAATTCTTAGGACCTATCTCCCTTAATGTAGGGGAAGGCACTAGAAGAAAAGAAACATAGTAAACATAGTCTGATTCTAATCTCCTCACATCTTTATTAGATTCATGAAATTGTAAAGGCAAGATCTGGACAGGATCTTAGAGACTGTCTAGTGAAATATACCTCCTTCATTTTAGAAAAAAAAAAGTGTCTCAGAGAAATTTATCTGAAGTTAAAAAAGCTCTGGAGTTGAAAGCGACACAAGCACTTTCTGGTTTCTCAATCAATGGGGGATACGTGTGAGTGTTACGAGTGTGTGTGTGTGTGTATGTGTGTGCATGCATGTGTGTCGAAGAGGAGTGTGTGGTAGGAAGCCACAGGGCTATGTGGGAAAGTGGAAAAGGTAAGACACAATCCCAGCAGCCATGCAGCCGGGCTTTATGGATGCTGGAACATTCTTTAGGTTCTGCAGGAGTCGAATGAGCCCCAAATCTAGGCCATCTGGCCATGCCCTCAGCATCAGGAGCTCTTAGTTCCTACTTAAGGGTTATACCTTTGATATCCCCATTCCTCTTGATCTCTGCTTCTGCTATTACAGCTGCGGCTTCTATCTCAGGATAACGACTTGAGAAAAACCTCATCTGTCTTCTTTACGGCTTATGCTGACTCTTGGCTTCTCCTGATTGTGGTTTCTGCTTGTCGGTTCTCTCTGTGGATAATTCGGCTCGTGCCCATTGCTAACTCTCTCTCCTTGTCTAGCCTTCAAACTCCCTAAGAGAGAGGTACTGATTGGTTCATTTAGTCTCATAGCTATTCTTTATTGTGGTCAAAATTCTTGTGCCAGCCCTTCTTGGAGACAGCCACCTGGCCTGTGGATCCGCTGTCCTTGGCTCTTCACCTGTGACCAGGGTGGCAGGAGTTTGCTTTTGTAAGATGGGACTGGGCAGGTGGCAGTGTTGAACGTCCGCTCCAAGTAGACTCTCCGTAACTATTAGTTACGAAGATAGGGCTTGAGTCCAGGTTCAGACTCCTAGATGAGTGCCCTTTCCATTATGCCAAACTCACCTGGGTTCTCGATGGTTCTGTGTATTTCTTCCTCACCACGTGCCTACCCCTTTGCTTCTCAGGCTGTGCGTGGCATCCTATTGCCTTCACTCTCCCGTAGAGCAAGGCCCACGCTTAGATCCTGAAATGACTGAAAAGGACCCGATAAAGTAATTATAACTAAGAATGGCTTAGTCTCTTTCCTTGGGTATTTGCATTTTAATGATGCTTTAAGCTGAGCAAATTACCCTCTAATGTGGCATTTCAGACTGCTCAAGAAGGAAAGAAGAATTTGGGAGGGAGCAAATTTTCTAGGGCTGCTCCAATTACCACATAAACAGCAACTTACTCTGTATGCCAATAAATAGAGCTTCCAGGCTCTTCTGCATACATCGTCTCCTCTGTCACCACCACCTTTATTTCACTGATGAAGATTAAGAAGTTAATACATTTTCTGGGTACAACCCAGATCAGGGATGTGGAGACTGGCACATAGAACCACTTTTTATGGTCCAAAACAGGCTTATGCAACACAAGGTGAAGGATGAAAAGACCCTGAATAAGGGAAATTTTTTCTAATTTAAAGAACTCTCAAACTTTCTATTACCCATTGCACTCCTGCAAGGCAGAAGTACATTGTTATTCACCGAGCTGGAATTAGTTGTCTTGTATTCCTGGAGAGTTATTAATCAACAGTGTTATCCTCATTCCTACTACAGACTGGGTACGATTTAAGAAGTACCAGTTAGTGCCCAGTACTGAGTGAGGGGCCCCTTTGGAGATATCCACTGTAAATATTTCTATTTTCACATTTATTTCATATGTGTTTCAAATAAAATTGAGAATATGTGCATGTATGTATATGCATATGTATGTACTTATCTTCTATGTGTCTAATTTCATGTTATATTACAGGAATTTTTATATAACTGAACATGTGGAAAGATGTTATTCTCAAAAGATGTTATCCTAATAAACTACATAATATTCCACCACTTTGATACATTGTATACATTAAATATTTCCCTCTTGGTGGATATTTAGGTCGTTTTCAAATTTTCACTATTGCAATGATGCTGTAAATATCCTTTTACATAAATCCTTATATGCATTGATTATTATTCCTTAAGATAGATTCTCAGATCTAGAAATAGTAGGCCAAAGAACATGATGATTTTTCAAGTAAAGAAAAAGTCATCTTTGGGATGCCTGGGTGGCTCAGTCTGCTAAGCATCTGCCTTCGGCTCAGGTCATGATCCTAGTGTCTTAGGATCAAGTCCCACATCAGGCTCCTTGCTCAGCACAGAGCCTGTTTTTCTCTCTGTCTGTCCCCCCCCCCCCCCCCCCGCTCCTGCTCTCTCTCCCTCTCTCTTTCTGACAAATAAATACAGAAATCTTAAAAAAAAATTATCTTTGAGGCTGAGTTGTGAAGATGCAGGGGCCGATCTAGGAGAAATGCCAGGACCCTCTCTTGCAAGTATGGAGAAAACTTTACGAGTCAACACTCCGTTTCCTTTATCATGGGAAGGGAGCCACTTGAGGTGTTACTTCCATTTTGTCCACCTTTTTCTTGGAGAAATGTAGACCAGAGCTTGGAGAACAAGTCAGTCCTCTAACATCATTGGCCACCTCCCATTCTTTGCTTAAACCGTACTCTCCCTTCAATGGCCTTCTGACTACTCTTAGAATAGAATCCAGAGCCCACAACATCCACACCACCTGGCCTCTGACTGCCTTTCCTGTCATCTTGTGACACTTTTCCTTTCCTTTTTTTTTTTTTTTAAGATTTTATTTATTTATTTGACAGAGAGAGACAGCCAGCGAGAGAGGGAACACAAGCAGGGGGAGTGGGAGAGGAAGAAGCAGGCTCCCAGTGGAGGAGCCTGATGTGGGGCTCGATCCCACAACGCCAGGATCACGCCCTGAGCCGAAGGCAGACGCTTAACTACTGCGCCACCCAGGCGCCCCCCACTTTTCCCTTCCTTAGCTTCCTTCAGTGGCTCGAACATGCCAAGCTCTCTAACAAGCCTTAGTTCAGCCTTTTCTCTCTGTCTGGAAGATTCTTTCCCACACTGTTTACATGACCTAGCTCTTTCTTTTCCTTTAGGATTCAGTGTTAAGCATTCCTTCTCATGCGTGATGGAAGAGCAGGTTCTGGGCATACCATGGAAAATCTAGAATCCCTGGAGCTTAATACAGTGACTGGCTTGTAGTAGGCATTGCGTGACTATTTGTTGTTGAATTTGTGATGAATTTGGCCAGCTGTGGCAGTGGGACAAAGTGTATAGTAAGACAAGATGTGGAATCTAAAGCCAGATTTTGAAGGGAGGGACTCGGGTTACAGGTCCAAAGTTGGGTTGATCTGCATTTCCTGATGTGGTGGTTGAATAATGTCCCCCAAAGATGTCCATGTCTTCATCCCTGGAAACTGAATATTTCAGAATGAAATACCAAGGTTTGTTTGGCAAAATAGCCAACCAAGCCCAAGGCTGGGGTAGCTGTGATCTCGGTTCAAGGCCCGGACTCTATTAAGTACCGAGCTCAGCAGAAATCCGAATTGCAATAGTCAGAGCACCCATTGAAATCCGAGTAAAATGAAGACAAGACCAGATACTGAAGTCAAAGTTGGGTGTAAGCCTGAATGGACCTGATGATGGGCCTCTGTTTGTGGTAGCTGAGTAATATCAGAAAGTGGCCTAGTGTAATTGAAACAACATGGACTGTGCCATTAAGCTTTGGTCTGAATCTGAGATTAGCTACTTACAAACTAGCTAGATAGCCTTGAACAAGTCCTTTAATCTAGCTGAGATTTAGTTTCTCATCTGTACAATGTCAGTAATAACACCAACAATGTAGGATAGTTGTGGAGATCAGAAAGTCTATTTAGTATGTCTGGTACATAGTAGGCTTGTAAAATGCCGATTATTATTTTTCCTGGGGTCTCTACTAGGGAGCCATTGCCAGAGCCACGAATCAGGAACTAATGCTCTGTCCTAGGTCAGTTCTGATAGATGCATATCCCTGATGATGAGTAATGTTGAGCATTTTCTCACGTACCTGTTGGCCATTTGTAGATCTTCTTTGGAAAAATATCTATTCAAATCCTCTGCCTGTTTTTTTTTTTTTATTGGATTGTTTTTGTTTTTACGATAGAGTTGTTTGAGTTCTTTATATATTTTGAATATTAACCTCTTATCAGATATTTCATTTGCAAACATTTCCCCCCATTTGGTAGGTTGCCTTTTCATTTTGTTGATGGTTTTCTTTCCTGTGGAGAAGATTTCCGGTTTGATGTAATCCCACTTGCTTATTTCTGCTTTTGTTGCCTTTGTTGTTGGTGTCAAACCCAAAAAATCAGCACCAAAACCAACGTCAAGGAGCTTCGTGCCTTTTTTGTTCTAGATGTTTTATGGTTTCACGTCTTACGTTCAAATCTTTAATCCATTTTGAGTTTGTTTTTGTGGAATGGAAGATAGTGGTCCAGTTTCATTCTTTTGCATGTTGCTGTCCAGTTTTCCCAGCACCATTTACTGAAAAGACAGTCCTTTCCCCATTGTACATTCTTGCCTTCTTTATTGTCAATTAATTGACTATGTGTGGTTTTATTTCTGGAGTCTATTCTGTTCTGTTGATCTATGTATCTGTTTTGATGCCAACACTCTGTTTTTGTTTTGATTACTATAGCTTTGGAATATAGTTTGAAATCAGGGAGTGTGATCCTTCCAGCTTTGTTCTTTACTCTCAGCATTGCTTTGGCTATTCAGTTTCTATTGTGGTTCCATACAAATTTTAGGGTTGTTTGTTCTATTTTTGTGAAAATGTCATCGGAATTTTGATAGGAATTTCACTGAATCTGTAGATTGCTTTGAGGAGCATAGACATTTTAGTAATACTAATTCTTTCAATTCATGAGCATGAATATCTTTCTATTTATCTGTGTCTTCAATTTCTTTTCTTTTCTTTATTTTTTTAAAGATTTAATTTATTTATTTGACAGAGAGAGACAGCCAGGAGAGAGGGAACACAAGCAGGGGGAGTGGGAGAGGAAGAAGCAGGCTTCCAGAGGAGGAGCCTGACGTGGGGCTCGATCCCAGAACGCCGGGATCACGCCCTGAGCGGAAGGCAGACGCTTAACGACTGTGCCACCCAGGCGCCCCTGTGTCTTCGATTTCTTTCATCAATGTCTTGTAATTTCCAGTGTACGGGTCTTTCACTTTCTTGGTTAGATTTATTCCTAGGTATTTTATTCTTTTTGATATGATTACAAATGGGATTTTTTTTCTTCATTTCTCTTTGACAGTTTTTTATAGAAATGCAACAGATGTCTGTATATCTGTGCCTCCGGTTTTAAATTTGGCCATTCACTGGTGAAAATTGAAAACTTAAAGATAAAACACAGTATTAACAATAACAATTATAATGAAAACAAAATGCACTTTTTCGTTTTTGACCAGTCTCATCACTTAAAAAGAGTGCAAAGAGTAGGCTTGCTGGTCAGGGCTGCGGTCAAGTCCTAATTCTGATACTTAACAACTGTAAAACTTTGGGTGTATGGTTACATTTCTTCATACCAGAGTTTCTGTTGTGTGTAAATGTGGATAAAAATACCCACCTTATCAACGGGTGGATTAACTAATGGGATATATCTAGCAAGTTGCCTAACCTGCCCCCTTCTTAACTTTCCTTCCTCCCTTCCTCTCTCCCCCTCTTCCTTCTGATTGCTTAAAGAGCTGTATAGCATTCCAAAGATATTTAGAAAGTACAAGTGTCCAAAAAGAATTTTAATAAAAATGTGGATATTTTTCTAAGAAAACGTGTCAGTGTTTATAGCAGGTGTCATACGAAACTCGCAGCAATGATAAGGAGAGGGAGGAGAAGAAAAGGAAGGAAAAGCCTACATAATTTCCTCTTTCTCCTTCCTCCTCCCCCCTCCCCCATCTCTCCCTCTGTTTGTCTCTTTCTCTCAGAATGTAAATTCCCGGAGGGCAAGTTTTTATATACTTTTATATCAACACAAGAAATGTATTCCAGAAAAAAAAGTAGATTTACTGTTAATCTTGCATTAGTTAAGTAAGCAAAAGTTTTCCCAGCCTCTGTAGGGACAGCATTGTTCCAGGTGCTGTGAGGTGATACAAACGTGAATAAGAAAGGTCTCTCCTTCCAAGGGGCTAGTACTCAAGCTATATTCACATATAATCTTATGGAAGTACAATAACTATAATGCAATGCAGACAGCCATGCATGAAAAGAGCATGTGTTAGAACCAAATAACCTAATTGTCCTTTCTACATGTGCTTGTGGGTAGGAGGATGTGGGGCAAAGCTGGCGCTCTTGACACCAACCCTGATCCAAACCACCACCCTCTCCAGTCTGGGTTATTTCAGGAACCCTCTGGTCGGTTTCCCCCCCCCCCCCCCCCCCCCCAGTCTGTCCTCAACACAACAGCCAAACTGATCCAGACAACACAAATCAGATCATGAAACTGCTCAATGTTTTCCTGAATTACTGGGGGAAAACCAACGTCTTATCCATGGTCCTCAAGGCCTTCCACATCCTGTCCTTGTTCCTCTGTCCTCTCGCCTGCTACTCTCTAATACTTGGCCTGCATTCCTTCTCTTCCTTCCTTCCTTCCTTCCTTCCTTCCTTCCTTCCTTCCTTCCTTCCTTCCTTTTCTTTCTCTTTCTAAAGATTTTATTTATTTATTTATTCGAGAGAGAGAGAGTGAGAGCATGAGATCGGGGTGGGGTTGGATGGCGAAGCAAACTCCCTGCTGAGCAGGGAGCCCAGTGTGGGGCTCAATTCCGGGACTCTGGGATTATAACCTGAGCCGAAGGCAAACACTCAACGGACTGAGCCACCCAGGCACCCCAGCACTTGGCTTTCTTAGGGTTCCTCTAAAATAACGGGAACACTTCTGCCAGGGCTTCTGCAGGTGTTGCTTCTCCCAGACACCTACTTGGCTCCCTCCCTCCCTTTCCTCAGATCTTTATGCAAATATGGTCTTCCTTGATCACCTTACTTAGAAACTGCAGTCTCTCTCTCTCTGCTTTGCCTTGTCGCTATCATACTGCAGAGCTCCATCAGTTTGCTGGAGCTGCCGTCACAAAGTACCACAGACTGGGTGGCTTAATAACAGAAATTCATTTTCTCACAGTCCTGGAGGCCGGAAGGAAGAGATCACAGTGTCCGCAGGATTGGTTTCTTCTGAAGTCTCTGTCCTTGGCTTTAAATGGCCACTGTCTCCCTGTGTCTTTACTTGCTCTTCTCTCTGTTCACGCCTGTGTCCTCAGCTCTTCTTATGCAGACAGCAGTCGTACTGGAGTAGGGTTCAGCCTAATGCCCTCATTTTACCTTAAATACCTCTTTAAAGACCCCATCTCCAAATACAGTCATGTTCTGAGGTACGGGGCGGGGGACACAATCCAGCCCATAAAAATAACTTAAGTATTTGTTTTTATCTGTTTCTTAGTAAGTTCCAAGATGGGAAGGGGTATCGTCTGTTTTGTTTGTTGCCAAGTACCCAGAACTCAGAAAAATGGCTGACCCATAGTGGATGATTAATCAACATTTGAAATGAATAGATAGTAAAGGAATAGAGAAGAAAGCAGAAGTAATCTTTCAAAGTTTGGATACGTAATGGCTGGGGGCAATACACATTGCGAATTGAGAAAGCTGTCTTCAGTGAGGGTCAACTGGTCAGGGGGAGACAGATCTCAGCTTCTTCTCAGATCTGAGCTGGTTCTTGGCTGGATAGCGCTGCATTTCTCAAACTGTGTCTTTGTTCCTGCCACCAACAGGTGTCCTCCCCAAGGGGCTGGGAAAGAGTCTACTTTTATCACTTGGCCACGTGAGCTTGGACCAGTTGCTTGCCTCTCTGAAAATCTGTTTCTTCATCTGCAAAATCTGGTTAAGGATTCTTGCCTCACAGGATTAATAAGAGATATTTGTTAAAATGTCTGGCATATAGTATTCATTCAAGCCAAAGTTTCTGATCCATGAAATTTCAAGTTATATCCTTCTCAGAGCTCTACAGACATAATACTCCACCCCTTAACCCTGCCTTCTCCATCCTTAAGTTCTGTTCTCTGCCTTCTAAATCCTTCCATCTCAGCCCACTGACAGAAGAATTTGAAAACAAAGCAATGGAAATGAGGGTGTGGTTTTTTTTTCGTGGCTTGTAAATAGATAAATTATTGTATTAGAGAAACAGTAATTTAATGCCTAAAATGAAACTCATTTTTACAACTACTTCGAAGAGAAGAATTGAATAAAATACCAACTTAGCAACCAATAAAATCATGTACAGCCTTTGCTTTTTAAAATAGTAAACAGTTCTGGGGCGCCTGGGTGGCACAGCGGTTAAGCGTCTGCCTTCAGCTCAGGGCGTGATCCCGGCGTTATGGGATCGAGCCTTACATCAGGCTCCTCCTCTATGAGCCTGCTTCTTCCTCTCCCACTCCCCCTGCTTGTGTTCCCTCTCTCGCTGGCTGTTCCTATCTCTGTCAAATAAATAAATAAAATCTTAAAAAAAAAATAGTAAACAGTTCTATATTAAAGACAGAGTTTAACTGATTTGTGGAGTAGGCATGTACGTGGATGGATTTTCAAACAATAGTGTTCATAAGTCATTTCTAGAAATGACTGCTTTAAGATAAAATATCTATTGTGCTCATCATTATGAATTCTTTATTTAGTATTAGTTTTACTGCTGTGAAGAGGGAAGGTTGAAACAACATTTTTGGTTAAACTAAGCCTTTTAACTATTTTAAATATTTCAGTGAAATGATTCTTTTCTGAGCCAACTCTGGTTGTCCATGTCGCTTGAGAACTGACTTCAGATTCAAGCAAATTACTTCAACTGAGCTTAAGGCATAATATGTGCAGGACGTCTTCAACTCTTTTTTTTTTTTTTAAGATTTTATTTATTTATTTGACAGAGAGACAGCCAGCGAGAGAGGGAACACAGCAGGGGGAGTGGGAGAGGAAGAAGCAGGCTCCCAGCGGAGGAGCCCGATGTGGGGCTCGATCCCAGGACTCCGGGATCACGCCCTGAGCCAAAGGCAGAGGCCCAACGACTGAGCCACCCAGGCGCCCCAGGACGTCCTCAACTCTTAATGCATTTGAAGCTTTAATTACTGGAAACGTGTATATGTTGCAAACAATAACAAATCATTTGAAAATGCTGTTATTTCAATTTTTTTACCTTTATGAATTTTGAAAAATCAATGTTTTATTTTAATTTTCTTTTCCTTTTTTTTGGGGGGGGTCAATGTTCACCATCTTCAGTTAGAGGGATAAAAGTTAAAATTAAATGTGCACTATTCCAAAAAGCAAAAAATGTCGTAGCTATACGAAAAAAGCTTAAAAATTAAACTTTCAAATGTTTTTGGTCAGTTTGGAACATGGATACTTCTGTAAGTATTGATGTTTGAACTGCATTAAGACTTTGGGGGCACCCCTTGGAAAACGGTCTGTATAGTAAGTGCTGTGAGGAATAAAAGTGAAAGAGATTTAATCAGAAGGGGAAATTTCCTCTCAAGAAAAAAAAAATCCCCTTTTCCTCAGCTCAGTTGCTGCAGGCAGGCCCCAAGGACCAATCATCTAGAAAACTGTAAAGGCCTTTGAAGGGGTGAGGCAGGGTGTGTGTGGGGTGGGGAATTGGGGTATGAGATTATATTACCGACATTTCCATCACTTAAGTGACTCAGGACCCAGTTTTCTCTTGCCAATGAAGTTGTTTCTCCATCCATTTGTCAGAGGCTTTTAATGCTGCCCTTGTCATTTATAAAAGCTGAAAGAATGGCTCAAGAGAGGTGCTGCAGGATCTGTTAATCAAAGGAATCTTCTATAACCCACAACCTACTCTTGTGAGCTAAGTTATGTATTGGCTAAGTGGGGGAGCTCTGAAGCCGTAAGACTTAGGTTCAAATCCCGCCTCCATCAATGTCTGGGTATGGGACCACCGGCAAGTTACAAAACCTCTATAAGACTCAGTTTTTTGGTACAAAGGGGATGATGAGGGGTGCCTGGGCGGCTCAGTCTGTTGAGCGTCTGCCTTTGGCTCAGGTCATGATCCCAGGGTCCTGGGATTCAGCCCCACGTGGGCTCCCTGTTCAGCAGGGAGTCTGCTTCTCCCTCTGACACTCCCTGCTGCTCGTGCTCTCTCTTTCACTTTGCTCTCTCTATCAAATAGATAAATAAAATCTTAAAAAAAAACAACAACAAGAGGGAATGATGATTTTAATAATACATACCCCAGAAGTCGGCTGTATGGATCAAATGAAATAATGCATGGGAAGGGCTTCTATGGCGCCTGGTATATAGGAATTGTTCAATACGTGTTGCTGACTGTTAGTGTCACTCTGATTGCAGTGCCCCAAACCCTCTCCCTGCTCCCATCAGAAATGGAATCAGGTTTCTCCAGTTGAGGTTGGCAAAAGGAGAAAACCGCTCCTTTGTTTTGCAAAATGCCTCATTGAAAGGCAAGGTTCTCAGTGTCAAGACAAAGGACACTAAAGGGCTGCACAGAAAATGGAACATATTTCTTCCCTAGGATGTATAGATTTTTCCATGCAAAATCATTTGGAGTTCTCTTGGGATAGACCTTAGAAAGGTTTGGGGAAGTGCAGGGAGGCTGGGAAGAGGAAAGATGCTATTTATAAAAGACCCTGTAGAGAAGGCTGGCCCAAGAAGCAAAGTGGGAATCTTCAGGAGACAGAAGGCTGCTTGGCTCAGCTTCCCGTTAGCAGGCAAAGGGACCTCAGAACAACAGCACGTAATCTAACTGTGTGTTGTGCTCTTGGTCGTACCCACTGCACTGCAGGGCCTTCCTCTCCTGGAAATCTAACTCTCTCTTCAGGCCTTCCCAGATGGGCTCCCACTTGACATGAATCTTTGCTTCCTATACCTTACTACAGCATTACATTTGCATCTCACATAATAATTATTTAGTCATTCCGCGAACATGTATCGCATAATCTGTGTGCCAGGCTCTAGCTAGCTATTGAAGGCAGAGTGTCAAAATCTGAATGTATTTATATGCTTCCAATAGCAAGTCTCTCAAGCATGTTGCCAGCCCCTGACGGCAGAAGTCACCTTTATTCACCATTGTATGACTTATGTTGCCTAGCATACTGCATTGAACATAGTCGGTCCTCGATAGATGTTTGCTGAATTGAATGGAATTAAATAAGAGAGGCGAAATATTAAGATGAGTCTTAATTGAGGATTTCAGCTGGTAGAGATTCCAGGCAGAGAAAATGGACTTCACAAAATCACTTAGGAAAATGCATGGTGTGTCCTAGAAACGGTGAGAAGTTCTTCTTCTCTATAGCTAAGGTAGTGGCGAAGGATGGTGCAGAAAAGGGAGGTTGAGGCCATACTGCAGAGAGCCTTAAAGGCCAAAACAAAAATTTTATACTTAATTTTTCCGTCAGTGGGGAGCCATCGATTGTTCTTCAGCAGATGTGAGGAATACTAAACCCGTGATTTAGGAAGCCGACTTTGGCCACCGTATGTAAGAGTCTTAGGGCGGGTGAGCCGTAAGAGAAGTAGGCCAATAATCAAACATTAATTCATCTAAGCAAAGATGTTAAGAACTTTGATTACATTGTTCGTAGAGAGAAATGGAAAGATACAAAGACACAGGGGACTTTGGTAAAGTACAGGTCTTAGCAGCAAAGTAGATGCGAAGGTTGGGAGGTGGGAGACAGAAGATGAAGAAAAGGAGGAGTCAGGGAGGGTTTGGGAATCCAGGCCTGTGGGCGAGAAAAGTGTGGTGCCATTAACAAAGCAGTGATTGCAAAAAGAGGCATTGGTGTATTTAGGAAAGACATGGAGAAATATAAGGGTTTCTTTGTTTATACATTTACTTACTGTATTTACGTATTTAAGGATGAAGGTCCTTGGATATTATAAGGATGGGGAAAACCAGAAAAGAGAGATTTTTGAGATGCAGAGGGAGAAAGAGTCATGATTTTAGAGGCAGCAACAGTGAGCTCAAGAGCATAAAAGGAAGCGTCAGCCTTGGCAAGGACAGGTGCCTCAAACACTGAAACGGAAGTAACAGTGATGGAAAAGGGGGTGAAGTCAGAGAACAATTCAGGCTCGTGGAGAAGCTTACATTGCAGAACCAGGATCAGCAAGATGGTCTGATGAGGGTGAAGGGGGGTGGGGAGAGGATTTGAGGGCAAGAGAAGTATGAGAAAAAAGCCTGCTTGCCACGACTGAGCAGACTCACCATAAGTACTTAGTCGCTAAGGGGATGAAAGGTCAGGCAGAGAGAGCAAGTGAGGAAAGGTGAGAAGCCCACGACTTGGTAAATCCCCAAATGGACAAGCAACTCTTGAACAGAAGCGAACTGTGCTCCATCACGCTCCCTCCACGCCTCCCCGCATCGGATTGGACTTCCTCCTCCCCAAATACTTTCTTCTTCAATCTTCTCTGCCTTCAGACATTAAACCACTTGAACCTCTCTGGGCCAGGAGAAAGTATGCTATTGGAGCCAATTAGAATCCCAGGACTTTGGTCGTCAAAAGAGCCACAAATGATCACTTAGTTCACCTTTATCACTTTGCACATCAGGAAGCTTCAACAAACCCAGACAGACACCGAGCAGTGCAGTGCCTTGTCCGAATGGGCACGGCTGGCTCGTGCGGGAACCAAGACCAGGAGTCAGATTGCTTGTTGTATCTTTCTTGACACTACATTGCATTATATCAGAGTAAGCAATTTTTAAAAATCTGTTCTAATCCTAAATTCTAATGTGTCTATGAAGAAATATTACACTTCCCCAGTTTCCTGTAATTAGTTTTTGAAAGATTATCCTCTCAAAAGGGGACCGGAGAAGGGGAGTTGATTTATTGAGTACATACTAAAGGATAAGCAATGTATTAGGGGTTTTACATATTTTATTCCATTTATTCCTCATATCACCACTGTGAGATAGCTCTTATGTCTTACAAACGGAGAGGTTCAAAAAAATTAAGGTACTTTCTTATACCTACCCAATCAGTAAGTGGTATAACAGAGATTTGATCCCATATCTGGTGACTCCTCAAACCCAACGTCTTTTGATTAAACTATTAAATGACAAATATAAAAATATATTTTATAAATATATATAATATATGATCCCTAAAATTATATAATAAGTATGTAAATATAAAAATTAAATATTAAACTTATTAAACTTTCTCATCAACTCTCACACGAAGTGAAAAATTATTTTTAAAAAACTTATGGCAAAATGACAACATTACAGGCATGGACTCCTGAAGTGCGTGGATGACGGCAATTGAAGGTGAGCCCCACTTTCCCCAATGCCAACATTCTCTCCTTCAGGGAAATGAACTAATTTAATCACCTCACTGTTCTTGCGAGTGAGACCAAGTGTCAAACCTTCAAAGGATTGTCTATTTTATTTTTCAAATCATCCCTCTCTTATCATCCAAGAGAGAAGGAAGCTTCTGGAACTGTGTCTACTTTGCAAGTCTATTCCCATTTGATCTTATCCAAGAGTGCCTTCTTTGTAGAATGTCACCATGGAGACTTGATCAAACTCATGCTCACGCACTTAATCTTGCAATCTGTTGCTGAATGGCTGCTATTCTTTCTTAGGCCAAAGAACGGCAAGCTCGTAAATGAATTTTTGAAGGAAACAGAGCTGCGGACAAAAGGTTTAACCCAAGTGTAGGATGTGGCACTTTGGTAATATACAAGATTAAATCTATTGTTGCGTCACACAACTCAGGATGTTTAAATTAAGGCTTGGAAAAAGAAAATGTACAAACAGGTGTGTTAACTATTCTGCTGCTTGTCAAATTTTCCAAGTTTGCTTCACTCAACCAATATTTACTGAGTTAGGTACATATCTTGAATCTTGACTATGGAGATACGAAGATGATTAAGATATAGACTTTGGCCCCAAAGAGCTCAAAATTTGGCTAGGGACATGGAGAGGTAAGCAAACTATAGTACAATGTCGTATATGCTGTAACAGAGCCATCTGGGAAAAAACGAGAGGTAGGAACAACTCTTTCCGAATGAGGGTAGAGAAGGTGAAGAGAGAACATCACGGAAGGCTTCTTAGATGAAGTACCACTTGAGATGGGTCTTAAAGGGTGGATTCACAGGAATTCCAAAGCAGAGGAGGGGAAATAAAAAGAAAACAATACTTAACAAAGGTCTAGAAGAATCACAGGGACGAGGTAGTCAAGAAACACAGTGATCTAATGGGATTAAGATGTAGACCTTGGGGTCTGTAGGGATTGGCTGCAACGGGGGTGGAAAACGGAGCTGGATGTAGGAAGGAAAGGCTTTGTGATGTTTACTCAACCTTGTGGCAGTGGTGAGGGTTGAATCATAAGCAGAGTTCACAATATGAATAGTTTTATTAGGACTTTGAACTCAAGTTGAGTATAATGAGGGTTCTTTGTTGGGCTTTTGGCAAAGGAATGACATGATCAGACTTGGGTTGTAAAAAGCTCATTTTCCTTAGGGTGTGAAGAAGAGATTTATCGCGGACCTGAGAGGGCCAAGCAAAACTAGAGGCAGGGGTGTCAGTCATGAGATTTGTGTATCGGTAAGGGCAGAAGGAATATAGAGGAGGAGGAAGAGGAAAATAATTGACATAGAATCAGATCAGAATTGATTGAGACAGCTTAGTAAAGTTTGAATAGCAGGGGTGATGGATCACTAAGTTCTAGTCAATGGGAATGTTTTCCAGAAGACACGCATGACGGTTCTGCTTGGCAGAAACAGGAGTCAGGTGCTCAGGAGCGCTGGAGGCTAGGAAAGGTAATCTTTTATTCTGGGCAGCTGCATGAGCGTTGAAATAGGTGTGCACCTGTAATGGGGGTACAATAGCGACCTTTACTACCCACACCCACCATACTATTTCCCCTCCCTGAGACTGTCAACTCAAAGACAGGATCATTTTTTTTTTTTTAAAGATGTATTTATTTATTTATTTGACAGAGAGAGAGAGACAGCCAGCGAGAGAGGGAACACAAGCAGGGGGAGTGGGAGAGGAAGAAGCAGGCTCCCAGTGGAAGAGCCCGACGTGGGGCTCGATCCCAGAACTCCAGGACCACACCCTGAGCCGAAGGCAGACGCTTAACGACTGAGCCACTCAGGCGCCCCAGGATCGTTTCTTATTATTGTTTTTGCAGTACCTGACGCATAATAGATACTTGGTACATGTTGCAATGAAACAATCTTGCTGTTGCTTAGACAAGTTTCATGCTCTTCTGCCCTCTGAGCTTGGCTTCAGCAGATTCTTATACCTTCTGCACACTAACATCTATTCCTGTCAATTCCTGCCATCCCATCACAAGGATCAGCTCAGGATGCTGGCCATAAAGCAAGCACTACTCAGAATGCGGACAACAGCTATTTTCATTATAAAAACTGGGTACTCACATTTTTGAAAATTGAAAGTTTATTAGAACTGCGCAAAGTGTACAGGATAAATACAAGTATAAGGCAACACTGAAGGCAAGATGGTAATTTTGGTGATTTCTCCAGTGTCCAAATATGTAATAAGGATTTAGCTAGAAAGACAGAGAAAATGGACAAATTGGAGGGTAGACCAAGCAGATTGGCTGGAAATGCATTAAGGGAGGGAAAGGAATCAGCAGTGATTTTGAACCTAGGAGACTAGAAGAAATGTATAGCACTGGCAGAAATTAAAAAAAAAGCCCAAAGTGGGAATGTGTGCCAGGAGACGGGGGCTGGAGAAGGATATAATGGCAAAGATATGACAAAAATAATCCTTATGGATTATTAGATTTCCATCCCTTCCCAGAAAATAACCACGTCTAAGTGACCATACTGAAAATGTGGCAATGAGTTTATCAATAGTTGAAGAATTTTTACAAAGTGAAATAAAAACATTTATATATTTTAATTCAAAGTAATAAAGTTTCACACCCTGATAGATTCAAATTATTCATAATCCATTTTATTTGTTAGTGGCAAACAGGATTGAGGGAATTTTTCATCCCTCAAAATGGATATTCAGTTTCAACTTGATGTGATCAATACTAATTCAGGAAATGACAAAATTCCCAAGTGGTGAAAGCACAATTCAAACTTCTTTTAGGTTTCAGGAAGAGAGATAGTTAAGAAAGGACTCCTCATGCCTGCATAGTAACCCAAATTCTAAACTTGAAATTTGCTAACTTCATGGAGCACATCGATCAGACCCAACTTTGAGTAGGTTTGGTTGTAAGGAGTTACAAAACTAGCTAACAAACAAGGGCTTTCACACCTATGTAACTTTTTAAAAAACATGATGATATTGACCAGTCGTTTGAATTTTTAAAGAAATAATTGAAACTGTTATATATGGCGACACAAATAACCCTCACTCTTTTGAACTCCTGGAAATAGCTAGAGACATTCAAGTCCAAACATTACCCTCTCCCCAAAACCACATATTTAGTGATAATATTTTTCAGAACTTCTTTGGAGTTCCCCCGAGGTTTTATATTATGGCTTTTCCCTCCTCCAATATTTATGGATAATCCTTCTCTTTCCTAATAGATGTTTGAAATAAGAGATTGGAATGAATGTTCATATTTTTTTATCATTTTTGAAGTATGCACAGAACAAAGGCCAACACAAAATATATTCATCAGAAAATTAATAGTTCACACTTGCATTTTATAGAGTACCCAGGAGTACTGGTAGTGCTTCTTGAAGCAGGTAATTGAGAAAGTGTGTTCATATTGAAATAGAGGAAACCTACGGTAAGCCCAGCACCACCAGGGCTCACAGGAAGTGGTGGGCTGACATGGTGAAAGTGGTAATTTCAATATAGCATACTGTGAACTGTCAGCAGCCAGATGACGAACACCACTGTCCCACACACGGTGGTCATGGTCAGGGGACTGACTCCCTGCAGGTGAAACGAAGGGGATGCCAGGTCCTAGCTCACGTTCAGAAATGTAGGAGATGTCAACCAGCCAGGATCACGTTCTGGTTTTCTTACTTCTGAAGCAGCGTGCTACCTTCCTTTCCACCCACCCACAGCCCACAAAGGCATTTGAAACTCAACTCAAATATTGTAATGCTTTTTGGGGGGAAGAATTTTTTTTTTAAATCTCTGTGATAATCAGATTCAAAACACTGGATCCTTAATTAGGAAGATGCAACTGCCCACACATTTCAAGGATTTCCGAGGCTTCTCAAAGACCACCCACGGACGCAACCAACTCCACCGACTCTGAGTTTGGAACCCTTAGTCTGGACTTCCTTAACTGCATTCATTAGCCTAGAAGTTTTCAAACTTTGCTCCATCCGAAAAATCACCTGGAGAACCTTTGAAAATCCCAATGCCCGGGCCACACCCCGTTTTCCATTAAATCAGAGTCTCTGGGGTGGGACCATTCATACATACATATGTTTTCAACTCTCTAGGTTATTCTAAAGCGCAGCCAGGTTTGAGAACCAAGTCCCGTATACTTTTGGCACGCAGTTGATCTATATGTTCCATGGTCTTTGGCTGTTTTTAATCACTGTCAAAAACAGCAGAACGGCGCCTGTCGCAGAAATAATTTACTTAGAATCATCTTAGAAAAAATAAGTAAATTTGGGTCAGGGGTGCATACCTCCGCAGCGGTTTCCCTGGGTCAATAAGCAGCTGCAATTTCTTCAGCCAACGCCAAGGGGCACCCTCTCCCTCCTCGCTCTACCTGGAACGCCTTCCCAGTTCTGATCGCACAAAGAGCCCGGCCTCCTCCCGGGTGACATCACAAAGGGCCGATCCCCCGCCCCTTCGGCGCCACCACGTGTGTCCCCGCGCCCGGCGGCCACCCGACTCAGTCCCTCGCCGGCCGGTCTGGGCAGCGGTGGAGGGTGGTTGGCAGTGGCTGGAGGCTTCGCTATGGGAAGTTGTTCCTTTGCTCTCTCGCGCCCAGCCCTCCTCCCTGGTTCTCCGCAGCCGCTGTCGGAGGAGAGCACGGGGAGGCGCGGGCTGCAGCGGCCGCTGCCTCTCCCCGCCCGGGCGGCCGCGCCGCTGGGCAGGTGCTGAGCGCCCCCGGAGCCTCCCTCGCCGCCTCCCTCCTCTGCTCGGCTGCCCGGCTGCCCGGCTGCCGCAGTGCACATGGGGTGTTGGAGGTAGATGGGCTCCCGGCCCGGGAGGCGGCGGTGGATGCGGCGCTGGACAGAAGCAGCCGCCGACTCCAGCTGCCGGGGGGCCACGCGCCCCGGGCGCCCCTGCGAGCCCCGGGCTCAGCCATGGGGACCTCCGCGAGCAGCAGCACCGCCCTCGCCTCCTGCAGCCGCGTCGCCAGAGCTACGATGATCGCGGGCTCCCTTCTCCTGGTGAGCGCGCTGGGGGACCGGGGGCGGCGGCCGCGCCGGAGCCGAAGGCGCCGCTCTCCGGGAGCGGGGCGGGTCCACCGGCCGGGGCTGCGGGAGGCGCGGGGTCGACCAGGCTGGGTTGGGGGGCTTGCAAGCAGGGGAAGGTACCCGGGTCGTTTGGGGGAGCCACCGGGCTCAGCCGGGAACTCAGGAACGGAGGCGAACTGTGTTTCTTGCAGTCTGGCTGCGCTGGAGGAGGCGCTAGAGGTGGCCACCCGGCTTCCTGCGCATTTCAGGGCTTTCCCCTCTCCTCGGACCCCTGGTGCCCCCACCCCCCTCCACGCACCCCCACAGCCACCGGCCGCTGCCCACTCCGCGTGGTGTGGGGCCTGGGCTGCGGTGCGGGGCGCCGAGGGCTGGCGGCGGCCGCCGCTTTGTTGCAGCTGCAGTGTCATGTCGGGATGCTACCGCAGTGGGAGAGCGGTACCGGTGCGCGCCGGCCGCCGGGGACCCGGGTGCGTCCGCGCGGTGCATTCCCCAGCAGGGCGCGAAGCCCCTCCCCCACCTCGCCTCCTTGGCTCGGGTGGGTCCCAGTTTCTGTAGGCCAAAAAAAGAACCCTTCGACCCACTCTCAGGCGCCTCCAAAGCGCCGGCTCCCAGCCAGCCAGCACGCTGGCACTTGAGTGGGGGGAGGGGGAGAGGGAGCTACATAAAGGAAGATGAATTTCTCCAGTCTTTCCGATCCCTCGTTTACCTGTGGCGAGGCAGGTGACCCTGCAAAGTGGAGCGGGTTCGTTCTTCAGCACCCAAGCTGCATTCAGCTCCAAGGCGTGCCCCATACCTCGTCCTCCCTCACTTACCTGGTCAAAGCCTGAAACCACCCTTGACCCAAAAACTTATCCCCAACTTCCCCCAGATCCCTTCCCCTTTCCAAAAGTTAGAGGGGAGGGGCCGAGTTAGGTGGAAGAAAATTTGAGAGCTAACCCTTGAGCCACCATAAGCTTCGCATGCCTATCTTTTTGTCTCTGCAGGGAGGACAGATTCTTAGCTGAAACCCAAACGAAAACAAAAGACAACAGCCTATTTTCACGGCAGGGCTGTGTAAGGGAAAGGCAGGCTTGCTGTCTCCTTCCCAAAAAGGGCTTAATGCCTGGTCAGCCAAGATCTCTTAGATCTCAGGGCATTGCAGTTGCTATGGCCTGGGAATTCATCCTACAGGCGCTCTGGTTCCCTGTGTGAGTGTGGGTTTTAAGGGGGAAAGAGACACTGAAGAAAAGTTTGGTGCTGTTAGCATTTATAATGAGTCTTCTTTCAAAAAGTCTTTTCCGCCCATTTATAGTAATGGCAAAATCAAGATCTGTACCCTCCAAACAAGTGTGGGGGCTGCTGAGCAGTAAGGAGGGGTCTCTTCCAGCCCTGAACCTGGATTGATAGTGTTGGTGTGTAGAAAAAGCCATTTCAGTCTACGGAACACTGACCCTAACATCAGTGGAGTTAAATCAATCCTCGAGTTTCCTCCTTCCATCTACTAGTCTACCCCCCACCCCCATGCCCATCCCGTCCCTCCAACATATCTGATTATTACATGCCCTACAGAGTCCACTCCTAGATTAAATCTTAAGTTAGTGTGATACTTCATTCATTTTACAATTGAACATGAGATAGGTAGGTGTTTAAAAGTAAGGTCTCCATGTAATGAAAGTGTAGGTTGCTTTAACCAACTGAGAAAGATCTCAGTTCCTTTTGTTAAATCATTAAAGTCAGTTTATCTAAAAATTGTGCACTGGATTTGCCACTAAAGACCTGAGAATTTAGGTTTGGCTGTCTTTTAAAAAAAAATGAAATTTGTAATGGAGCTTAGAAGCAGTCTCAAGTTGTTAACTAAAATAAGAATCCGTCTTCTCCTGGTTAACTCATAGAAGGGCTCTACTTCAGTCCATGGAATGGCTTGGGGTTGATCCTGTCGTCCTGAAGAGTGATGGAGAGGGTGTACCAGGGAGCACCAGGGACTTCGCTGTAATCCGGAACCAGGGTGGGGAGGCAATGTCTTTTCCTTTTTTCCATCCCCAGTCTGCAAGCTCCATTCCTCAGGGTAGACACTACTTATGTGTAAAATGATGCTCTCACGATATTGGTATAAGGCTTATTTATCCCATTGGGATTCTTAGCCATGTGGAAATGACCGACACCAGGCACTGGAGCCCAGCTAAACACAGCAGGTGCTCAGAACAGTTGGGGGGGGGGCAGGAAGTGGGAAAGTTAGTGCCCTACCCATATATTGCGGTTAGATTAAAAAAAAATAAACTCAAGAAAGTGTCCTGTTTATAATGGCTTAGGTACTGTTGTTTTTCAAGTATCTCCTTTTTTGTGCCAATATTTGTTATTGTCATCATTTTTGACACTTTTTTTTTTCTTGGGATGACCGGATAACTGTATGAAAGAGAACTTTCATATGGCTTTAATAAGCTTTAAGAAACATATGATGCCTAACATATAATGTCATATATATATAATGTCACATGTATATAAACATATAATGTCATATATATAATGTCACATGTATATAAACATATAATGTCATATATATATAATGTCACATGTATATAAACATATAATGTCATAGTTATATATATGTGTGTGTGTGTGTGTGTGTGTGTGTGTCAGATGCTTTATATACAGTGTCTCATTTATTCCCAACATCTCTGTGAAGCAGGAAGGTGTTATCTCCATTTTACAGATGAGAAGATGTAGGCTGGGCAAACTTCACTGGTTTGTCCCCGACCTCACAGCTCGCCACTGGTGGCGCTCAGGCCGGGAGCTGGGGGCGCCTGACTCCTCAGCTCATGCCCTTGCTCCCTCCTGTGCCACATTACCTATTTCACAACTCCGAATTGCTAGAGGATGAAATGTAGCAACAGAGAAGGCTCCCTGGAGCAAAGTTGAGACTGGTGGTTTGGTTTGTTGCAGAATATTATAAGAATTACATGAGTGCCTTTGGAAGAAAGCGTTCTTGCTCCTTGTACTTCTGTTTCTGATGAGTTGAAGTGTCTGCATGATACTGGGAAGTAAACCACAAACAGAAAGATAAAATGTTATGTGTTCAGGCCAAAAGTCTGGAGGGAAGATAAGGGAAGCCTTTAAGTTTGTGCCAGTGTTAAGAAATGGCCCAGAAGGGCTTGTCCAGCACGACAGGACACATTCAGAGACGTCTCTTGCCCTCGGGGAGCTTGTTTTGCCTGGACCCATGGAGTGTTGGTAGTGAGGCAGTCAGAAGAGAAGGGAACCATAGTGGATAAGGTTCCATGTCGCAAACCTACACTGAGCGCCTGCTCTGAGAGGGACACTGTACGAGGCGGTGGGAGCCCAGGGATGAATTAGGATTTGGATCTTGCCCCACAGGTACAGTTTTTATGGTATGTAAAACGTACCTGGCTATCAGGAGTGAGGGCTGGGTTTCTTGAGCTGCTATGGAATCAGGGGATGAATGTATTCAAAGTAATACACAAAATGTGGTTGATGTTAAAGTCTTTAAACTGCTTAAAGTAACTTTGGGCTAGTTTAGCCAGTTTGAAAGCCAGCAGAAGAAAAACCTTCACAAGTCTCAGAGTAACATACATTAGCATTGGTAGGGAGAGCCACTTACACTCAGAATAGGGAGGGCGGACATGTCCTGGAATGCAGGATTTCTGACTTACCCCATGAATCTCCATCCCTGATCTCAAAATGTATAGTAGAGGATCGAGCTTTCTCGATCTGAACTGTTTCTAAAGGCGTGTGGCTGTATCTGCCTCAGGTTCAGCCCAAAACAAACAGAGAGACCTCCAGTATAAATAAAATACACAAGCAAACCTAACCAGCAAGAAAAACAAATTCCTTGTAATGGAATGTATACTATACTACCTTATATTGAGAAAAACCCCGAGACTACATAGACGTGGATCCATCAGCCAGCTAAAGTATATATTTTAGTGTGGCCGCATTTGCACAAAGGCTGCCAAGCTGGATGTGGTCCGAACAGTTAACGCCCTATTTTCCAGGACAGGTTGCGGAAGGCGCCTTCTCCAGGTGCGCCTTATTGGATCGAGGCAAGGAGGCGTGGCCTAAGTAACAGGTGGTCTGTGTACTTGCGCCTTGTGGATGAGGATGTGGAGACAGCACACTTGAGCTGTACCTTTGACTCCATCTCTGAAGATGAGGGGTACAGCTTCTTCGGTCACTCCATAGACAAGCTGCAAATTGGTTTTGTACCCCACCGGCCCTTTATAAAGCATAATTGGCTTAAGGAAACTTGATTGATTGATTGATTGATTGATTGATGCTGGGAAATGGTCCGATGCGTCGCCAGGCTATTCAGGAGCCAGGATGAATTGAGTGACTTTTTACCGCATAAATGGCAATGTATGTTTTCCAGTAAGCGCTGAACGCTGTTGGCCTTCTTCCCCCAAACAGGCCTGGCAGATTCCGGGGAGGCCAGGTCACTGGCAACTTCCTGGAAAACTCAGATGCTTGCTCTTCTGTGACAGGAGGAGCCCCGGGTATGTCATCGCCTTTGGGCTTGTGCCCGATGACCGTCTGAAGCGTTCAGTCTGGCCCATCAGGCGCAGATACATGTGTTTGATGGAATGAAGACAGAAGCCTTAATAGGAGTCAACTTGTTCCCCCAAATTGAATCTCCCTTTAGTGTGAAGACACTGGGCTTTGTCGCCGCTGGGATAGTGGCTATTGAGCTTTGATTTTTTTTTTTTAGGAAGGGGCTGCAGATCATGAATAAATACAGGCCTTGCCCCAGTGTTTGTATTTGTCAAATACCAAAAAATAAACAAGAATCCTAAATTGGCTTGTATGCTGCCATCTGGCTTTCCTACCAGCTCTCATTTCCAGCCTGAGTCCAGGGGAGAGGAGCCCGGCAGAGGTTATAACCAGGGAGGAACCTGGCAGATGTCAGGGAGTGTGTGCTCACCTTGGGGCTACAGAGAGGTGGGGCGCACTACTATTCGGGCTGTTGATTCAAAGCTGATATTGAGGCTGTTGACCTCATTCTTCTTGAGAGGTGGAAAGTCCGCCAGGAGCGGTGCATTTCTTCCTGGATTCTGGCTGTCTGGATTTTTTTTCCACAGATGTCAGCACATGGCCTTGTAGAGACAGATGCTTGCAGTGGTGGGAGAGTTTACTCAGAGGGACCTCAGGCAGGGTGGGGTGGGGCTGGTGTAGGTGAGGAGGCAGGGCCCTGAGCTGTATGTAGCCCCATCTCCTCTTTAGAAGATTTGAAAATCCTGTCTAGGGCTTTGTTCTTTTTTTTTTTTTTTAAGATTTTATTTATTTATTTAACAGAGAGAGAGACAGCCAGCGAGAGAGGGAACACAAGCAGGGGGAGTGGGAGAGGAAGAAGCAGGCTCACAGCGGAGGAGCCCGATGTGGGGCTCGATCCCACAACGCCAGGATCACGCCCTGAGCCGAAGGCAGACGCTTAACCGCCGTGCCACCCAGGCACCCCTCTAGGGCTTAGTTCTAAACTAAAGATCAAAACCAAAACAACATAAAGGAGAGGGGTCTCCGTAAGCGAAGTCATAGCCAGGCTCATTCTCCGATCTTCACACAATTTTCCCTTTGCTCTTCTGCCCCCAGAATGGCGTGCGGAGCAGCTGCTTGGAGCTGTATGCAGATCTGTTTTGGGAGACAAAACAGGAGTTTAGTGGATTTAGGAGTTGGGGGGGGTGCGACCGTGAGTCCTGGAATCAAATGAGAGCCGCTGTGAATTCAAGAGGGCTTCACCACTGAGAGCCCAGAGGGGAGGAATATTAGTGGCTGTTAATATTGATCATTTATATTGAATTACTAAGCTTCTATTGATTACTTACCCCTGGCATTGTGTTGAATACCGTCTACAAATGATCTCAGTAAATCTTTCAAGTACACGATGTGGTAGCATTCGCCCCATTTTATAGATGAGGGTTTGAGGTGTAAGAGAAGTTATGGTCAAGCAGTTGGCAGCTTCCAGAGAGATGATTCACATCTGGGTCCGAGTGGCTTGATACACACAGCTTTTTTTCTGCCAAGATGTGGGTAGGGGACAAGTGACCTTAATTTACTGGAATTTTCTTTCTTTCTTTCTTTCTTTCTTTCTTTCTTTCTTTCTTTCTTTCTTATCTATTTATTTGAGATAGAAAGAGAGCACAAGCAGGGGGAGGGGCAAAGGGAGAGGGAGAAGCAGGCACAGCGAGTCTGATGCGGTCTTGATCCCCAGGGGCTCAGGGATCATGACCTGAGCCTAAGGCAGATGCTTTACCGAAGGAGCTACCCAGGCGCCCCTGGAATTTTGTGTCTTGTTAAGGGAAAGATTTTACCTGAGAGCTGAACATTCCCTTTCTTCCTGGGAAGCAGTTTGGCTCCATGATGGCGCTTGGAAGTTTAGCCAGAGGAGCCGATTATAAAGTGAGAGCAACCTGCGTGTGCGATTGAAAGCCGAGGGTGTGGAGTCGTGGCAAGCATTTTCCTATGGTGTGACTCTGACGGGCAATGGTGCCATGGGTAAGATGGAAAGATCCTCTTGCAAATTGAAATGTTAAAAATAGGGAATGGATGCTTTGCTTTCCTGCTACTCGGGTCATTTTGACAAATATTTGCTTAGTGAGTAACAGTGTGACATGGGTTCTGCTTAGCAAGGAGTTTTCACTCACTTCTCCTGAGAACTTGAGGACTGGGGTCGGGTTTTCTTTGCTGCCAGCCTGATTATTTGTATAGGATTAGGGCATAGGTTTGCATCATCTGTTATTACTATTTACTTCGTTCACTTTTTGGGTCTCATAGAAAGTGGTTTAATGCGCCGATATGCGTGGTCCCATAAGTCATGTTTTTGTGTGTGGTTTATCCCACTCACTTTTTCGCATTCTCGTAAGCAGCCTTTTAAACTTGTCTCTTCCTAGATTGCACATGCTGAGTAGATTAAAGAAAGGCAAAGAGTGAGAAGAAATTTTAATCTTTGGTTCGGGGAAAGAGGATGGACTTCTGCTTTCCCAAAGAACTCATGAGACGAGACCATTATCTGACTTCCTACTAGGTATGGCCAGGTCAGCGTAACCAGAATTAAGAGAAATGGGGGCGGGGGATGGAGAAGATTCAGAGGCCCATGGTGACAGGTTTCTGGAATAATTTAACTGGTTATTATTCACTCCTTGCTCTTCCTTAACTTCTAGGAGTCCATGGCCCCGCTCTCTTTGGTTTGAATCTTGTGTATCTGGTCCAGGAAAAAAATACCAAATTAGACAAGGTTTGGGTGTGCTTCATTCCTCATTTGGAATGTTCAGGGCCAATGTTGTTATCCCCATTTCAGGTTCTTAAAGACAACATACAATGTGCTATTTATTCATCTTTGTGTTTTTGGTTTAATGCCCTGACACATAGTAGTTAAGCAATAAAGGATTGTTGAATGAATTCCAGAAGGATCTTGCTCTAAACTAACTGTTCATTCATTCTAGATAGGTTAAAGGGTAGTTGGGTCCTGAGCCACATCTCAATACTTTGAACTACAACTGAAGGATATTTGAGTTATTAACAAAGAATATTTTCACCTCAAGCGAATTGCCAACTAGAAGAACCTAGTGGATATGGATTTCTCTTCCCAATTCATTTTTATTCTTTGGCAGTGTGCAACATTTATGTACAGTTAAAACTAATGTGTGTGTACTTGCTTGTATTCTGCTTTTCTTTATGTAGCTATTATATCTTACAGAGATATATTTATAGTTCTTCATTCATTTAATAAATGTTTCTGGTGCATTGCTAAATTACATTGCAAAATGTCAGGCATTGCTAGACTTTGGGTATATGATAGTAAAAGGCTACTCGTGGGCCTTCCGTTTTGGAGTTAATAGTTCATTGGGGATGGGAGAAAGAGTGATGTTTTAGAAGAGCAGAAGGAAGAGTATACCAGTGTGAAGGAACAGCATGTACAGTGGGCCAGAGGTAGGAAAGAGCCTATGTGCTCAGAGGGTAGAAAGAAGGCCACTGTGGTTGGAGCTCAGCGAATGCGGGCAAAGGGGGTGTGGATTGAGGTTGCGCAGGCAGGCAGGGGCCGGATTGGACAAGCCCTTTAAAGGTCTGACCGTGTCAGAGTGTTGCTAGGCATACAATTGTAGGCAAGGTTATAATATGGTTTTATTTTTATTTTTTTAAAAGATTTTATTTATTTATTTGACAGAGCACAAGCATGGGGAGCGGCAGGCAGAGGGAGAAGCGGGCTCCCCACTGAGCAAGGAGCCTGATGTGGGGACTCAGTCCCACCACCCTGGGATCATGACCTGAGCTGAAGGCAGATGCTTAACCAACTGAGCCACCCAGGCGCCCCTGTAATATGGTTTTAATGAGATTTTTTTTTTTTTTTTAAAGATCACTCTGGCAGTTCTGTGGAGAATGGATTCGAAAGGGGAAGTAGAGATGCAGGAGGCCAGTTGGATTCTTTTGCAGTTAGGTCAGGGTGGGGGGAGCCGATCGTTCCGGGGGGCAGTGGCAGTGAAGATGGGGATTACTATAGATTTTAAAGATTTTTAAAGAAGATCTACCGCCGGTGAGATGTGAGAGGGCAGGAGTGGAAGGAAAGCATGACCACTTTCACTCAGTAGTCAGGGCTGACTCCCTGGTTCCTGAGCGGAGTCTTTGGTGGTCTGACGACTTCGAAGGGCAAAGCTGGGGCGGGGTGAGGCGGGTCGGAGGCCCCAAAGTTTGGGGGTGTGTTAGTAAGTCTGAGGTGCCTGTGATTCCTGCAGTTCAAGCTTGCGGCCCGCCAAGCCCCCTGTCTCCTCTGGGTGGGCAGTGTGTGGAGCCATCCTGATGTCGCCGCACACGTCGCACACTTGGGCTGTCGTCGCACACTTGGGCTGTCGTCGCACACTTGGGCTGTCGTCATTGTTTTGCCAGCCAGCAGCCCTGATGAAGTTGTCTCTGTACAGATCAATGGCTCTTTTTCCTTTTGGGTTGTTCCCAGAAGTGAGGTATATTTGGGGTATATTGCCCAAAGTGGATTGCTGGGTCACAGGAAATGAATGAATGGTTTTATGGCTCTAGCAGCACGTTGCCAGATTGTCTTTAGAAAGACCGAATTAATTTAGAGTGCCACCAGGAAACTATAAATGTGCCTTCTACCCCACAAGGCTGCCAACATTGGAGTTTATCATTTTCATTTATTTATGCTGCTTTAATATAGATATGTAAGGGTCCTTGGTTGTGCACATGTGCATTTCAGGAGTTGCTAAGGATGTCCTAAGTTTATCCATGTGAAAATTACCTTTGTAATTACTCATGTCGTCCTCCGGCTCAATAAAGCTGTGTATGGCATACATTTTTTTTTAAAGTAGGTTCCACACCCAGCTTGGAGCCCAACATGGGGCTTAAACTCACGGCCCTGAGCTCAAGACTTGTGCTGAAATCAAGAGGCAGCCGCTTAATGCATGGAGCCACCCCGGCGCCCCTCGCATACCTTTTTATATTCTAGTTTTCATGCTACATTTAATAACAAAAATTTAGGTTAACGTTCTTAAACCTCTTCTTTTTTGTGTCTTCTTTTTTGTTGCCATTGGTTCTATTTTAATAGGCAGAAATTGATCTCTGTACCGAGGGCCAAAGTAAACTATTCCTGTTACTTTGAATTTTGTATCTGTATGTTGCGGGTTTGTTGACTTTTCTGGACTTCAGCACCGTGTTGGTGGTGGAAACTGCATCCGTGTGTGTTTTGCAGGGTGTTCATACATCTTGCATGAGTAAAGGATTGTATGGACAAATATGTTTTGGGAAATGCCAGACTCCACCAAGTCACTGTTTTCTGCAGCCCTCCTGCTGGGCCTCCTGGAGCCGTCCGCAGGCGAGTATTAATTGTGCCTCCATGAGGGCTGCCATCAGGAGCATCTCCTCGACTTGTAGGCCAGGGCGTGGTAAACTTTATCTGTAAAGAGCTAGATAGTATTTTCGGCTTTGCAGGCCGTGTGGTCTCCGTGGAAACTACTCAACTCCGCCTTTGTACTTCGCAGCTCTGAGCGTAAGTACCTAAAAGAAGGGGTGTGGCTGCGTTCCACTAAATCTTACTTTGTGGACGCTGAAATCTGAATTTCAAATTTTCACGTGTCACAAAATTTTATTCTTCCTTTGATTCCCACCCCCTGCTGCAACTATTTAAAATGTGAAAGTCATTCTTAGCCTGCGGGCTATAAAAAAGCAGGCAACTGGCGGGAGTTTGTGCGCTGGTGTTTCGTACCCGAGGTCCTCGGCATCCTGTGAGACTCGGTCAGGGAGAATCATTCCAGAAAGTGCTTGCTGAAATTCTGCTCCATTTGTCTAAAGTGCACTTTGTTAATAGGAAATCCTTTCTTCTCCCTTGTGCTTTGTCATTTGCTGCGTGGTGTTGATACGCTAAGCCTTTTTTTGAGGATTTTATTTATTTATTTATTTATTTATTTGAGAGAGGGAGAGGGACTGGGAGGGCGGACAAAGGGAGAAGGACAAGTAGACTCCACACTGAGTGCAGAGCCGGTGGGAGGGCTTGATCCCATGACCCTGAGATCGTGACCTGAGCTGAGATCAAGAGTCGGTTGCCTGACTGTGCCGCCCAGGCGCCTTGTTTAGCCTTTTTTGAAATGTTGGTTGGCCTTTGTTTATCTTTTAATTCATCGTCAGTCTGTATTTTGGTTGTGTTTTTTGTTCCGTAGAATGCTCCAGGTCTAGTAGGGGATGTTTCAGGATGTTTAAAATCTGGAGTCTGTCATACACTTCTCGGGAACTGGACAGTGGCATTTTAATCGGGGTGTTTTAAAAGATTGTCTAATCCTGGGCGCCTGCATGGCTCAGTCGGTTAAGGGTCTGCCTTTGGCTCAGGTCATGATCGCCAGGTCCTGGAATCGAGATTCCACTTGGGCTCCCTGTTCAGTGGGGAGTCTTCCTCTTTCTCTCTCTCCCTCTCCCCCCCAAATAAAAAACTAATCTTAAAAAAAAAGATTGCCTGATCCTCAGGGAGTGAAGCTAAACTATAGTAATATTAACATATATTTTTTTAAAGATTTTATTTATTTATTTGACAGAGATAGAGACAGCCAGCGAGAGAGGGAACACAAGCAGGGGGAGTGGGAGAGGAAGAAGCAGGCTCATAGCTGAAGAGCCTGATGTGGGGCTCGATCCCAGAACGCCTGGATCACGCCCTGAGCCGAAGGCAGGCGCTTAACCGCTGTGCCACCCAGGCGCCCCTAACATATTAATATTAACATAGAAGGAGTGATCATTCAAGTAACTAAACTATTTGGGGGTCTTGGGTCACTCATGTCCCACCTGCTTGATCTGTCTTAACAATTCTGAAAACAATCTTAGGAGGGTGGGTATTACCATTATCTACACTCTGCTGACGAGGAAATGGAGACACCGGTTGGGTCACTCGCCAAGATCGCCCAGCTAGGACCTGGGAGAGCGGAGCGTGCTGAGCACACGCCAGGCTAAAATAGGTTTTGTTGATGCTTTCTTGGCGGAACTGCTGTGCTGGCTGGTGGTGTTAGCTTTGCCTTGGTTTATATGCAGATTCTGGAAATTCTCAGTGAGCACAGCAGAGTGTTTCCCCCTAAACCTTTATCACTGTCTTGTTTATAACGTAGCTTCTCCAGGCAGGCGGGGGTCTTAGCTTACAGAAGTAGCCGTGGGCGTGGAAGGGAGGAGATGAAGTTTGTGGTCCGAGGACTCAGGGCCGAGTGCGCATGCTACTCTGCGTTGCCGGTTCCAGGGAAGACAGCATCTGGGTTAAGTCGAGCCTGTTTTTTTCCTTTTCCCAGTGTGCCCCGAGCTTGTCTCCTTCCAGTCCCGGAGTCAGCACATTCTAGCCTTGGCGTTCTTTATATTCTCCGGCATTAACAGCAGTCCCTGCTTTTGCCTTAGCAACAGAAGACTTTTTTAAGTCAGGGAAGATAATAGGAAATGCAAGAGCTGACCACATTTATATAACATACCTAGGAACAGTTCCATCTGTGTTTTGTGGAAGCTTTACCCTTGGAGTTTTCCTTTTTAGACCGTTCTTTTTTCCCTTCAAGTATGGAGAACTCCCAGCAGTCGGGGTCTTGTTATTGTAAATTTAACGTGATTCTCATAATAAAATGGTCGGAAATTCTGGGGGTCCCTCGCTTTGCCTGGCTGTTGCCTTTTGATCATCAGCTGGCATATTTATGGCCACTGTCTCCGGAATAATTTGCTTTGCCTTATCTTTGCCTTATCTTATCACAGTAACTGAGATCCCTCTTAAAATATTAGTTTTATGCACCATTAGACATTTTCTGTAGCAAACTCACAGTCCGTCTTCTTGCTTGCCCATTAGGAATAGACACAAGTTTATCACTGCCCTTGAGTTTACTCATTTTCCGTACAAAATTATTGTAATTTGATACAGAACAAGAAGGGCATAAATGTGCTGTACTCGTAAACTGCAGGGAATTTTTTTCCCATTTGTTTGAAGGATGAGGTCATGGGATGAGAATCGTTACAGATAAATAGGCATCAGCAATCTGACAGGTGTTTGCCCGTCTGGGTGCTTCAGTCCCATCCCAATGCCCTAGAGGAGAAATGACAACAGGACCAGTGTGACATGGGCCACCAAGGTGAGTGTGGAAGACTTGGAGGCCTTTATAGCTGGTCGTTTTAGAGCTACTTCTTCCTTCTTTCAAAATTTGCTTTGTCCTGGGGTTTACCTTTTGGTTACTCAACAAGCAGTTATAGCCCTCCTTCATCCTGTGCACTTTGGGATGATACACTGATATTTGGTAGTTCATTCATTATTGTCGGTGAAAACAGTGTCCTGGATAGATGAAATTTTCCAAATAACTGAAGTTTAAACCAGGATGGAACATAGATGACTTCTGAAGCATAATCTCATTATACTTCTAACAATTTCAAGTATCAAATTAGTGTCATTTTTTTTTTATAAGATGGGGGGGAGGTTTTAAATTCTTCATTACATGCACTTGTCATCGGAAGCACCATGCTGAGCATAATTCTTGTAAACCAGTTATGGTTTTGTTAAAACAGTGATGGGGCTTTCGGGTCTTTGGAGGTGAAACGCACTGTTTGCCCTTCCACTGAAGGGTGCCAGACAGCTTCTATCCCTTGAATTATTATGGCTACATTGCAGAGGCTTTTTGGTCTTTCTCACACTTGCTCTTATACCTGTGCTCCAGCAATCTCTTCTACCATCCCCCTCGAATTTGTTGCTTCTGATTATTTATGGTCTGCCAATCTGTTCATTCAATCAACAAACACTTGTCAGGTATATCACGAGTCAGGTACTGGCCTGGGGGGCTTGGATAGCATCAGTATGTAAAATAGACTACACCGATGAATGTACAGCTACAAAACTGTGGTAGTCATACAGGAAGACAAGGGACGGGAGTATGTGAAACCCGTTTTAAGTTAGGAAGAGGAGGTCAGGGAGGATCTTTCGCTGGAAGTCTGATCTCTGTGAAAAGAGTTCGCATTTCATCCCAGGTCCTATGCGAAGCCATTGAGTTTTAAGAGGGGATAAAAGGATCAGATTTGGTGTGCGAGTTGGAATGTCAATAAAGGGAGCCAAGAGCTCAGTACTCATTGCTAGACTCCAGAGGAGGTCTGAGGGTTCCTGTGAATGGGCCCCCTGATCCCTGCATTTTTTTTTTTTTTTTGACATTTTCTTGGACGGCTCAGAGCAGGTATTGGCTGGCGCTTTTTTTTTTTCTGTACAGTGCCAGATAGTAAATATTTTAAATCTGTGGGCCATATGGTCTCTTTTGCAGCTACCCACCTCTGCCATTACAGTGTGAAGGGTACTATGGGCAATACCTAAATGAATGGCTGAATTCCAATAAAGCTTATTTATAAGAATAAGTGGAATGTGGGATTTCATTTGCTGACCCCTGGCTCAGAGGCTGCTTTGTTTATGGTTTCCGTGGTCTTCATTATTGAGGTGGTTGAGCAAAGAAGGAAATGCAATCTATGTGGTTGTCCCTGGCCTTGAGCTGCTTATAATCATTATGGGAAGATAAATATATGCACCTGTGAGGCCATCAACAAACATTACCAGCAAGATGTAATTAGGTCCTGAAATGAAGAACAGAAACAGGAAATGTGATGAAGAGTTTGCTCATCTGCTTGGAATCTGGGTGTCTAGGAGTCATTGTAAAGCCTTCATGGGGAAGGTGGAATGGACCGATAGTTGCAGGCACCTCAAAGGTTAGAGTTCAGTATGACCTAGTCCAACATACTAATTTTACATGCAAGTAAGACAAGGTCGAACTGATTTTAAGGCAGAGCCTGGACAAAAACACGTCTTCTGTTTTCTAAATCTTTGCCCAAGTATTCTTTCTTATTCAGGTCTGGTCCTCCCACAGGCTGAGAACACTAATATAGTAGATTCATATTGATAGGGAAGAGGGGTGTGAGTGAGAGCTTCCAAGTTATGGGTTATATAAAGACTTCTTTTGTCCATTGAAGAAAGTGGTTCTCGAAAGACTGAAAGCAGTATGGTTGTATCTGCCATTTGGGGGTGGAAAAGACAGAAAAGGGAAACTGGGGTGTTGAGTAGGAAGGCAAGGAGGGGAATATGGAATGCAGAAGAATGCATGAATACCCTGACACATGGATAAGGAGGCTACTCACATGTTCTCGGTAGGAAAAAATCCCTAAGTTACAATGTATCCATCCTGTTGAAGAGAACTTGGGCCATTATAAGGAATAAAGTAGTCTGTGTGTTCTGACATGGAAAGATTTCAGTGATGAACAAAAACAAATCACAGAACAGTTTGTATGGTCTGTCCCTTTTCGGTATGTGAGACAAAACAAAGCCAACAGTAACGGAAACAGCCAGCTCGAAGTTCATGTGTATGTAGTATGTGTGAAAGCTGAGAAGAGGGTCTGGGAAGATACGAACCGAAATTACCTGTGAGTTTCTCTGAGGATGAGTGTGTTTAGGTAGAGACTTAAACATTTTACTCTATTTTGTAATTGTTGGAATTGTTACAAGAAGGTTTATTTTTGTTGTAAAACAAAACAAAAAAAGTAGCGGGTTGGATAGGAGGTAGAGGGAGGGACTCTGACATTGGAACTGGGGTTCTCCAAAGGAGTTCTTAGAATCAGGGAAGATGAGAGCCAGAGGGGTCCTGCCTTAGTTCGGGGCGGGGGTGGGGGAACAAAACTTGGCCAGTGCATCGGAATCACTTGGAAAGCTTAAGAACAAAACACATTGCTGCCTCTATTGCAGACCCACAGTAGGCTCAAGTGATGGGACTGGAGATGTGAGTTTTTTTTTTTTTTTTTATAAAAAGCTTCCCAGGTAACTTCTTCGATGCTGTGTTTGAAGCCTGAGGCTTTGGAGGGAACCTCTGATTTAGTTTTTCTGCCTCTGTGCAAATGAGAGAATTAAAAATCTTGATCTGGTGGAACCAGCCTCAAGCGCTCTGCTTCCCTCTCTCGAAGTTTTCAATGACTGTGTCTCCTGATTTTGGTGTCTTCCTAACTTTTGCTTTTAGGTATCATCTAAACTTGTTTTTACATTTTGTAGGGAACATTTTTTAAAAAAGATTTGTATTTATTTATTTATTTGAGAGCGAGCGTGAGAGCAAGCAGGGAGAGGAGCAGAGGGAGAGGGACAAGCAGACTCTGTGCTGAGCATGGAGCCCAACATGGGGCTTGATCTCACAACGTGAGACGAAATCAAGAGTTGGACGCTTAACGGACTGAGCCACGCAAGTGCCCTGGGAACATTCTTAAATATTGTTTTTTTTTTTTTTTTAAAGATTTATTTATTTATTTATTTGACAGAGATAGAAACAGCCAGTGAGAGAGGGAACACAAGCAGGGGGAGGGGGAGAGGAAGAAGCAGGCTCATAGCGGAGGAGCCTGATGTGGGGCTCGATCCCATCACGCCGGGATCACGCCCTGAGCTGAAGGCAGACGCTTAATGACTGCGCCACCCAGGCGCCCCTAAATATTGTTTTTTGAACTTGATTCACCCCTTCTCCACTGCCCATTGCTTCACCCCCAGAACTGTCTTGGGGGATAAGGTTTACATCATTTCAATTTTCTTAGAAACCGGGGACTTGCCATCAGGCTAGCGGGAAAAGCTCTAGTTAGGTCACCAGCCTTCAGGCAACGAGAAGCCTTTAGGAAAATAAGTTCTCAGGTGCCACCTGTTCTCAGTTAAGAGAAAGGGGTGTTGCCCCCTCTTCCCTTCAGGACAGTTCGGTGATGATCAAGAGCCCAAGGAGCAGGTCCTCCAGCTTTGTAGCTCAGATTGGTTTTGCCATGAACTTGGGAATTGGGGGAGATCTTAGAGGTCCCTCGAGCACAGTGATTTTCAAAATTATTTTAGGAGTAACCCTTTCTTCAAACGAATTGTACCTTTCCCCCCTCACCCCTCCCCCTTAGCAAATTGGTAAATTGGAGCTGCTGTGTTTGAGGCAGAAATGGGGAGTTCGGAGCCCTACCTCCTGACCCTGCCATGGGCCCACAGGTGCACCCTCCCGGCTCGAGGGGTACCCTCGAGAACAGTGTTGAATCCTGTGCTCTCTTGAGTCCAATGTGAAGATGATTGATTTTTTCCTTTTTTTCCTTCCATAGGTAATCATTCACCAAATCTAGCTGCCCTGACCTCTCAAATCTGTTGCCGTCTTCTCTTTCCACGGCCACCCCCTTAATCCAAGCCACCCCTGACTTTCACCTTCTAAGTGGGGATTTCCATCCACTCTCCCCCCAACCACTTTCATCTTCTGCTCTGCTGCCAGTTAACTTTTTTATTCACACATGTGTTTGTATGCCCCTTCCCCTCCACCCCATACAAACGAAGGGTGACTTCTCATTGTATGCCCCTTCCCCTCCACCCCCTACAAACGAAGGGTGACTTCTCATTGCGTTTTGGATTAGAATCAAAATGCGGAGCCTCTCCACATTTAACTATGGCCGCCATGTTGCATTTGAGGGAGAGCCCCATAAACTTCTTCGTTCCTGAGCTAAGCTTCATTGTGCTTCCAATTTTTGCTGTGGGGCTCCCTCTGCCCAATCCGCCGTCCCTTCCCACCCGCCCAGAATTACATTCTGCTTCTCTGTCCTTCAGAACGGCTGTGAACGCCTCTGTAACATCCCTCAGCGGGGAAGCACCTGGTAACCTCCCCCTCTCAGGACTCTTGTGTTTCTCCTCAGCAGTAATCTCAATTCTAATTAAGTAATTCCTGATGTAATTAGGTGTTTCTGTCCTGCTTTAGAATGTACTCCGTGGGGCTGGAATAGAGTTCACTAGGCTCTGTTGTCAGCCTGTGGCATAGTGCCTTGTATACACGTAGTAGGTCTTCAATAAATATTTGTCCGGTGCACTCATAATGCCTAGTTTTTGCACAAATCTCATTTCTAGTGTTCAGTCCAGGTGAGATCCTGAGGCATCTTTGTTAACTCTGTGTGTAGGAGCTGGAATTGCCTCCTGCAACATGAGGTGACGAAAGGTCCATTTATGGAGCCACGTTGTCTCAAGTGCGCTGCTTAGTATGATGCAGTTAAAGAGCCCCGAGCCTTGCTTTAGTGAGACACTTGATCGGTTCTCTTAAATGAACCAAGAGCTGAAAAATCTACCTAATGAGTGGGGCAGAGTGTGGGCGCCATGGGATTTGGAGACGGGTTTTGTGTGCTGCTGGGGGGACCTCTGGTAATTCGGTAGTCAGGGGGCTGATGGATCCCCAACGAGTATGTGCCCTGGGGAGAGAAGTGAAACTGTAGGAAGACAAGCCCCAACCTTATGCCTGGATGAGTGTGTGCTTGCAAACACACACACACACACACACACATGTGCACGCGTGCACACACACGTACAGTGCTATTCGCCACCCCTCCCCCCCAGTGCCTGTTCTGCAGAGCCGCCTGGGGGTGTGTGCCTGGCTGGCTGCCCAACCTCCCTGCACAGGTAGGGGGGGCCGACTCAGAGCCCGAGGCCCAGCAGGGGGATGTTTGTTCCCAACCATCGCCCTCTGGCCAGATCTCCTGTTACCTTCTCTGCTTTTAACTCGTTTGCACAAGTGTCATAACCTGCCATTTAGGTTATTTATATACATCTTTCAAATTCCAGAACCCTGTGGCCATCTAAAAGTGCTTTTGCACTTAGAAACTAGATGTAAAGGAACTTGGAGAAATACAGAGCAGAGCTGCTTTTGCAACCCCTTGGGTGGGTCCTTAGCATCAAGGAGACTGGGAGAGATTTGTCCTCAGGTACTTGCCACATGGAACCTGTGCTCCACGTGATGGGGGTGGCTGGCTCTCTGCCCCCCATCTCATAACACCTGGCAGGCACAGAAGAGGGTGGCTGGGCTCATTTTGCAAATAGGAGGACCAAGAAAAAGGAAAGGAAGCCAGAAACCAAAAAGGGGAGATAGTGCAGAATTTACCATTATCAAACAGGAGATTTCTTTCTCTTCAGTCCAAGATGCCATTAAGTTTCTTACTGAGAAAAATCAACCACTAGCCCTTTTTTGTGTGTCTCCTATTAAGGAAAAGATGAATAGATTCTCACAAGCCAGAAGTTTGTTTTCAATATTGTTGCTTAATGGGAGGCAGCTCTGGGTAGAGTGAGGGACTTCAAGGCAGATACTTCCGATTCAAATCGTTAAATTTTGAGATGGAGGGGAACCGAATCTTGCGTTAACTTTCAAGGCACTAAGGAGACAGGAACTCTGATCAATGTTTGAAGAGATTCTTGTTTTATTTTCTTAGTTCCAGGTACCCATTTAGAAGGAACTTGTCCTGGCGGGCATCTGGTAGTTTGGGCCGGCCTCTATTTTCTGAACACATAACCATTCTCCATTTTGTAGAAGGCCATGGAAACTTCCTCATTGGAACCTCTCAATCTTCATTCATGCAGAAAAGCTCTCTCTCAATATTCTTTCTTAATCCCTCTGCCCTGAAGGACCTCAGGATTTACCATCACAAATATAATTTCCTTTTTCCCAAGTAGTATAAAATGCTGTCTAGCTGGGTGAAGTTTCTGTCCTATGAATTAAATTCACCTGTGTTGAGTCTCTGCTGGGCCCAGCTTTGTGCTTGGACCTCCTAGGTGTCTGCAGGCCCATGCTCCAGTGACCATGGCCTTTAGAGGCTAAACAAACAGGATATACCTCTAAACGCATCAACTCTGTTGCTTAAAGCAAATTAAGAATGCCAAGGGCCTGTCTCTGTTTTGCAAATAAACCAAAACCAAAACCAAAACCAAAAGATGTTTGGCTTTGCATAGACAAAAGCTTTGAAAAACTCCAGCATTATCAGGTAACTCCATGTGGGTAATCTGGTGCTCTAGCAGAAGCGGCTAGAACATAAGCCATTCTACTTCTCCATTGCTTTGTCCTGCTACTAAGAAATGGCAACTTAACATTTGCATCATGGGAAGGAAGAAAGCTGTTCGGCAAGTTATTTTCTTCTTGCATTAGGATTTTTCACTTCTATGCAGGTTTTTTAAAAAAAAATTTAAATTTGAGGAAAAAAAATTTTTTTTTTAAGTAAGCTCTACATCCCCAACATGGGGCTTGAACTCATGACCCTGAGATCAAGGGTCACCTGCTCTACCAACTGAGCTAGCCAGGCACCTCTATGTAGCATTTTGAAAATGAACAACAAAGTGCTTACATGCTCATACTCTCCATTGATTTTTATAATCGATTTGAGCAGGATTGTCAGCTTTTTTAATAGAAAAAAAGGAAGTTGAGGCAAAGGTCACGCAACAAAACCAAAGCTTCGTAGCTAGTAGGTCAGGCCCCGGATGGAATCGGGGTCTTTCTCTCTTTCTACAGTGTCACTCTAGTAGCATTAAGAGGTTGCGGTTCTGGTCAGATCTGAAATGGGGGTGGTGGTGGGAGTATTCCGTCCTTTCCTCTCTGTCCCTGTGTAACCCCTTCTTCGTTTTTGTTCCTTTTCCCTCCCCTTTTATTTCTTTCAGCTCGGATTCCTTAGCGCCACCACCGCTCAGCCAGGACCGAAGGCCCCAAATCTCGTTGGCAAATACCGCCATGTTGACCGTGCCACCGGCCAGGTGCTAACCTGTGACAAGTGTCCGGCAGGAACCTATGTGTCTGAGCACTGTACCAACACTAGCCTGCGTGTCTGTACCAGTTGCCCTGTGGGGACCTTTACCAGGCATGAGAATGGCATAGAGAAATGCCATGACTGTAGTCAGCCATGCCCATGGCCGATGGTTGAGAAATTACCTTGTGCTGCCTTGACGGACCGAGAATGTGCTTGCCCACCTGGCATGTTCCAGTTTAATGGTACCTGCGCCCCCCATACGGTGTGTCCCGTGGGTTGGGGTGTGCGGAAGAAAGGGACAGAGACCGAGGACGTGCGGTGTAAGCAGTGTGCTCGGGGTACCTTCTCTGATGTGCCTTCTAGTGTGATGAAATGCAAAGCATACACAGACTGTCTGAGTCAGAACCTGGCGGTGATCAAGCCGGGGACCAAGGAAGCAGACAATGTCTGTGGCACACTTCCATCCTCCAGCACGACCTCACCTGCCCCTGGCACAGCCATCTTTTCACACCCGGAGCACACGGAATCCCATGAAGTCCCTTCCTCCACTTATGTTCCCAAAGGTAACTTAACCTCATGTGTTATTAATTTGAGAAAGTCTTTGAGCCCAGTGGAACTACCAAAAATGGGCTTGTACCAAGGATGTTTCCTCCATTTTGTATATTCCAAATTCACCCCTTGAAGAAGGGGCCTTCATTTCGTGGCTCATTTAATCTGTCTTCTTTGGATGTATTAGAAACATTTAGACTCAGATTTTCTGTTGGGGGGAATCAAATATCTAAAAACTAGGTTGCAACAAGCTTAAAAAGAAAGAACGGTGAGAAATAAGGACAGTGCGTGGCCTTATGTAAGTCACTTCTTCAGGCCTTGATTTCAAACTTGTCAAATACGTGAGTGATTTAGATGTTCAAGGTTCCTTCCAGATTCAGAGCTTTCCAACATGGAATCAATCCTGGATAGACACAGCCAGAGGGAAAGAAGGAAGGAGAAGAGGAGAAAATACCATGATGCCCGGAAGGGAGGGATAAATATTGGAACCATGGTGGGGCAAAAAAGAGGAAAGAAAGTTAGAAGCTTTGGGAAATGAACAAGTTTGTACCTGTTATAAGGTAGTATAGATAGTAGATAACTAGCATTCACATCTGGAAAATAATAAGTTTAATTTTTTCAAGCGATTTTAATTTTATGCCCTCATCAAGTATCCTAGTTGTTCTCAGGATTTTGAGCCTCAGGCAGAATATAAAATTTGTTCTTTATTTTCAGATCCTTTTTGATTAATTTTTTCGAGGTGATAGCCAACTTGCGTTCTGCTTTCTAGCATACTCTTCATGTGTGATGACATTTTACCTTCATGATAACTCTGTAAGGAGGGCCTTACGACCACCATTTTGAAATGAAGAAACAGGCTCGGAGAGCTTGAATGACCTGTCCAGGTTTTCTCAGGGACTGATGCAATCCAGGTCCTGTCTCTTGGGACTTGAAATCCCTGGCTCCTTAGTGAAGACTGCTGGGGAAGCTTCTCTGAAGGAAGTCCACTAAGCTGCCAGCCCAAAACTTATGTCTTAATAATAGATCCTAAGAAAGTCCTGACTTGCTTTAGTCACTGATTGGTCTCACCAAAGCTTACACTGGTCAAATCTGGATTTGAGTCTGAGCTCTTTTCCCTTAGTCATATTCTCAGTTTTACCATTGTATCTTGAAATGGCCAAAAGGTGAGAGAGGAAGGATAAAGGGATTAAATTTGAACTAGTTCTGTGAACAATCGACACAATTAAGGGTTGACGAGAACCCTGAACATACCCGAGTCTGTTCTGTATGTGAAGCATAGGGGAAGCTGCTGGGAAGCTCAGATGTTAGATCCCTGAGGATGCTGTTGGTTTTGCCATGAGGAAGCGAGTTTAGCTGTTAAGTTTAGTTTTTATCTTCCACGTAAAGGTGCTGTTAGAGTCTTGACGAAAATGTGCAGTATAACTTATTCTTAAGCTCCAAAGTTCATCTCTTCTTTCATTATCTGGCCTGGCTTGGAGATGAGCAAGAAGAGGAGGAATGTACAGATCCCCAAATATAGAAAAGCTCTCCCCCCTCCTTTTTTCTAGGCGTGAACTCAACAGAATCCAACTCTTCTGCCTCTGTTAGACCAAAGGTACCGAGTGGCATCCAGGAAGGGACAGTCCCTGACAACACAAGCTCAGCGAGGGGTGAGGAAGGCGTGAACAAGACCCTCCCAAACCTCCAGGTAGTCAACCACCAGCAAGGCCCCCACCACAGACACATCCTGAAGCTGCTGCCATCCATGGAGGCCACTGGGGGTGAGAAGTCCAGCACTCCCATCAAAGGCCTCAAGAGGGGTCACCCCAGACAGAACTTACACAAGCATTTTGACATCAATGAACATTTGCCCTGGATGATTGTGCTTTTCCTGCTGCTGGTGCTTGTGGTGATAGTGGTATGCAGTATCCGGAAAAGCTCAAGGACTCTGAAAAAGGGGCCCCGGCAGGATCCCAGCGCCATTGTGGAAAAGGCAGGGCTGAAGAAATCCATGACCCCCACCCAGAACCGGGAGAAGTGGATCTACTACTGCAATGGCCACGGTGAGCCTCCTTTTCTCCTTGCTCAGGGATCCCCCCGCCTTCCCTTTCTTAGTCCTTGCTGCCTGAAGGAGTGGGAAATGCAAAGGTTCTAGAAGCTACCGCCTACCGAGGGCTATCTGATCTAGTTGTGTTCTGAAAAATGACGTGGTCAGCATTTGATATAATATGTTCAGAGAGAATAACCACTCTGCCCTTTTCTCCCCTGACGCATAAAAGGAGAACGTTGGCAAACCAGAGACCTGAGAATGACCTTTAGGGACTTTGTTCAGCCATGTCATTTAACAAGCAGGGAGGTTGAGTTCGGGGAGGTTTGGCTGTGCCCCTGACCCAGGCTGGTTGTTTGTTCAGGACAGACGGGACTGACCCCGCGTCTCTCTGACTGTTGGGCAGCTTGCTTCTATAATTCCAGACTACTAAAACAGGAGAGGGCAAAAAACCCAACTTGTCTTAATTAAGTTTGCCTTTTTAAATCTGAACCTTGCGTATCGATTCCTATCACTTTCTCACATGTGCTTTTCCCCTCCTTGGATTTTTAGGGTCCCATTTCTATGAGGAGGATAGAAAGGTCTTTTAGATTTTAGACACCCAAAGCTTAATAGACTGGTTATCATCTGGGACTGGGCCCTACATCTTCTACCCAGCAGCCAGCGTGTGTTGATCTAGGCTGGAATATTTCAGTTTTTCCTTTTCTGAGGACAAACAGTAGCTTACAGAACTTGTCTCTGCAGCAAAATTTGGTCTGAAGACTGCAGGTTTTAGCTTGGGGCAGTAACTACCCTTCCTTTAAATCTGCAATGAGATATCAGCCCAAAGTTTTGACAATCCCCTTCAGGTGTCTCCTTTCTCTTTTAAGATAAAGGCGTAAGCCTAATTTTCTAAAAAAGTCATTTGACTCTTTTCCATTGAGTCTTAAAAATGTTTATACCTTTTGCCTCAGTAACTTAATTTTTGTGAATCTGTCATAAAGGTATAAACCGTAAATACTAAAAAAAAAAAAAACGATTTAAGCACACAGGTCTTGAACTTTTTTTTTAAAAAGATTTTATTTATTTATTCGACAGAGATAGAGACAGCCAGCGAGAGAGGGAACACAAGCAGGGGAAGTGGGAGAGGAAGAAGCAGGCTCATAGCAGAAGAGCCCGATGTGGGGCTTGATCCCATAACACTGGGATCACGCCCTGAGCCGAAGGCAGACGCTTAACCGCTGTGCCACCCAGGCACCCCAGGTCTTAAACTTTTAACTCAGCATTATGGGTAATAAATAAAAATTAGAAATAATCAAAAGTCCAGTTTTAGGCAAATAAGTAAATTATGGCATATCCATATAGTGGAATACTGTGTTGACATTGAAGATTTAATGAAGTTTTTTTTTTTTTTTCCTTTTTACCCATGACATAGGAAAATGTTAATACTAGGTTAAAGGAAAAAACAACAAAACCAAACCAGGCTACACACTTTATACAATATAATCCCAATTCTCAAAACGGTGGGAAAAAGACTGAAAAGAAATATGCCAAAATAAAAATAATGTTTCTTCCAGTTTGGGGGATATGGAGGAATTTATGTATTTTTTTCTTCTTTATTAGTTTTCTGTTCTTTTCCCCAAATTTTCTATAATAAGCACCTGGAATTCTTATAATCAGAAATTTATAGAAAGTTAAGAAAAAACCCCAAAAACTTCATTTTCCTTCCTTTTGCTAGTCTGTATGAATGACCAAACCAAGTGAAAATCAGACTGAGGCCAACGTCCTACCTGGGAAGAGCCTTCATAGACTTGAATAAGACATCTCTTTGCTGGCAACCCAGTGGGGGAAGGAAGGCTTCAATTCTCCCCTCGTTTTAATAAAACATATTTTTAATTGGATGTAATTTCAGACTTCAGAAAAATTTGCAGTAGTACAAAGAATAACCACATACCTGTGCCCAGACTGAACTGTTGCTAACTTTTGCCCTTCTGCTTTGTTATTTTCTCTTTTTACATAAAAGTACATACAGACTTTATATTATGACATATGTATAATATAGACTAGTTTATTACATATAATGTTATATGATATATATAACATAATTTTTTAAAAGAGATTTTATTTATTTATTTGAGAGGCAGCATGAGCCAAGGGAAGGGCAGAGGGAGAGGCAGAGCAGACATCCCACTGAGCACGGAGCCCGATGTGGGGCTCGATCCCAGGACCCTGGGATTGTGATCTGAGCCTAGGTCAGACGCTTAACCAGTGGAGCCACCCAGGTGCCCCCCATGTTTTATAATAGACAATATATAGTGTATATATACAGACTGTCCCTGACTTAAGGATGGTTCAGCTTAAGATTTGTTAACATCACGATGATGCCAAAATGATATGCATTCAGTAGAAATCGTTCTTCGAATGATGAATTTTGATTTTTTCCTGGGCTGGTGATATGCAGTGTGTTCCTCTTCCATGATGCTGGGCGACAGCAGCTCCCAGTCAGCCGCGCAGTCACAAGGGTGAATAATTGGTGCACTCATAACCATTATGTACCCGAATAACCATTCTGTTTTTCACTTTCGGTAGAGCATTCAATAAATTATATGAGCTATTCAACCCTTTATTTTAAAATAGGCTTTGTGTTAGAGGATTTTGCCCAATGTGGGCTAACATGAGTGTTCTGAGCGTGTTTAATTTAGGCGAGGCTAAGCTGTGATGTTTTGTAGATGAGGTGTGTGTTTTTTTGTTGTTTTTTAAATTGAGAATAATGGGTTAGATATAGGAAATGCATTTACAACTTACTGTATTAAATGATATTTTCAACCTGCACTGGGTTTACCAGGATGTTACCCCATCATAAGTCATTATTATACAGTAATTTTTCTGAATCATTTTGTGGCACTTTATGTATTTCCTAACAATAAGGACAGTCTCTTTAAAAAAAAAAAAAGGTCATTTTCAACCTCAATCAATTGAACATGGATACGGTATTTTAATTCACTGTCCATATTCCAGTGTTGCCAGTTGACCCAGTCGAGCCCTTGATTGATAGCATCCCTTCTTCTTCTGGTCTAGGATCAGCCTAGGATCAGATATTTCATTGAATTGCCCTTTAAGTGGCCAGTCAGAACACTCGTTCTGATCTATCTAATTAGGAGAAAATTAGCAGAGAACATCCTGCTGGATTTGTAAATGCCTGGAACTGTCCTCCCACTTTATTAAAGAAGTGACTCCATTCTTCTAGTGGTTGCACTTACGGATTAGAGCTCGGTCAGCTGTATTTCTAAATGCTCTTTTGCAGCCTAGATGTCAGAATTCTTGGGAATACCGGGAGTTGCAGAAGTAGAATTGGGGCCAGCAGCAGAAAGCAGCCTAATGCAGGGGCGCCTGGGTGGCACGGGGCGCCTGGGTGGCACAGCGGTTAAGCGTCTGCCTTCAGCTCAGGGCGTGATCCCGGCGTTGCGGGATCGAGCCCCACATCGGGCTCCTCTGCTATGGGCCTGCTTCTTCCTCTTCCACTCCCCCTGCTTGTGTTCCCTCTCTCGCTGGCTGTCTCTATCTCTGTCGAATAAATAAATAAAATCTTTAAAAAAAAAAAAAAAAAAAAAAGAAAGCAGCCTAATGCAATGACCTTAGACATTCTTATGACCGCTGTCGCCTTGTAAACTTCCGTGCCTGTGTCCTTGAAACGATATCCTGTTTCGTAAAAACAGTAGAAGTGCCAAATCAAACAAAGCCTGACCATGCCTCCTGCGATAGCAGGACCTGGGCGATATGCTTTTCCAGCTGAATCACAGTAGTCTCATTCAGGTGCAGCCACCTCTTCCCATAGTTTAACCATTCCCCCCAGGTTTTTGCGTTGCGATGTTTATATTTAAGGTGTTTTTTGTTTTGTTTTGTTTTTTTCCTAAGGATGGTCTCTTCTTTCCAAATTGCTATTCTCAAAGGTACAACCAGGTAAAAGCCATCACAAAGTGAGGTTCTGTTTCATAAAAACCATCCCAGGGGCTCAGAGAAGCCTTTAGAAACACTACCTGTTTGATCAGATTGCAGTGAGTTCTGGGCAGCAGGTGATCCTGTATAGTAAGATCTTTCTGTGGTCCTCATCCATTTCCCATCCTCATCATGAGGATGAAAGAGGGGACACAATCACCTAGCTCTGGAACGTGCTCTGTAAAAGGTTATGTAGGACCTCCCTTATTACCCCTGCCTACCTTCAGCTGACCCGGCTGAAGGTAGACCGTCAAGCATTCTGAAGCCAGGCTATTGGTTCCCATCTTTGTCACCAACAAGAGCCTCTTCTCTGTTAGGCCCCACTGACCCCTCTCTACCTACCATGGACTTAGAGTTTTTAAAGTTGAACTCTGCAAAACTGCAACCCACTTTCACGGAATGCTAGTGTTGGAAACACCAGATGAGACATTATGGGGCCAGGAGGTTGAGCAAAGGCACTGTGGTCCCTCGTATACCTCCTTCCTTTCTGAAGTCATAGCAGTGTTACTTCTGGTAGGTTAGGACTGTACCGAGGTTCCCTGTAATATGTCTCCCACAGCAACAGAATTAGAAGTCTCTTCAGAAAGTCTGTGTGAGACTTTATTACCGGGTCCGAGTGTCATCAAGATGTAAGTCTATTGTTAACGCTCCATTTGCCATGTTTTTGTCACTTTTAAAAACTTTAGTTCTTTCTGTTGTATAACCCCAACACAATGAGGCAAGTGGTAGGTCCAAAATGTTCCACTTAAAGTTAGAAAGAGTGTGGGTTCACATTAATTGGGAGATTACATGGGAAACAATAGTTTTTGTTCTGTTTGTTTTGTCACAAAAGGCACAAAAGTAAAGATAGTGAAACTTTGTCTGTACCCAAGTGGCCATACATTGCAATGGGAGAGGCTCAAATGATCTCAAAATAGTCGTGCCATTCACTTCCTGGTAACCATGGAAGATGGAGATCTGTAGTCCAGTCCCCCTTGAGAGTGGGGACGGCTGACAACGGTCTTCCACTGCTGTTGTCTCTTCACTGTTCTTTTATGGGCCATTTCTTTTTTTTTTTTTTAAAGATTTTATTTATTTATTTGACAGAGATAGAGAGAGAGCCAGCGAGAGAGGGAACACAAGCAGGAGGAGTGGGAGAGGAAGAAGCAGGCTCATAGCGGAAGAGCCTGATGTGGGGCTCGATCCCAGATCGCCGGGATCACGCCCTGAGCCGAAGGCAGACGCCTAACCGCTGTGCCACCCAGGCGCCCCTTGTGGGCCATTTCTATTTACCTTTCCTTCCCTTTTCCCTCTTCTCTCTCCCTTCCCTACTTGTCTCTCTTTTTCCTTCCTTTATGCCCCCTCTTTTCAACTGTTTGCAAAAGGCGGGAAGCTGGCTTCCCAGCCAACCTGTTGGCCTAGGGCTTTGGAGGGGAATTTCGAAAAGCAGGTCGAGGAGTAGAAATGCCCCTGCAAATGCTTGTAGAGAGGAGAGGAAACTCCAGAGAGGAGGGCCCTGCAGGATGATGAAAGGAGCAAGAAATGGACAGTATTTCTCCCCGATTATTTTTCCTTTTTCTCTCAGACTTCAGGCTAGGAGGATAGATGAGGAATAAAATGAGAGAAAAAGGAATTGGATTTATCTCATTTCCACTGAGCTTTGTTCCTGCTTAGCGCTTTCTTAGTCCCGCGTCTTCGGGAGATAGTAAGCACTTGATGGGCAGCGATCCCTTCGGGTGTACTTACTTCAAGCACATGACATATAAGGACAGTGGCGTCTCCTTTGAATGGACCACAGAAGCGACAGTGCAAGCAGCTAGCACGCTCTTCCTCAAGCAGGCTTTTGTAATCCCAGCAGCAAAAGGGTAAAGGACTCATTCTGTAGAACTAGGTTCTAAGATGCTCTTTCTTAATTTCTGTAGCTCTTATTGTCTGTCACTGCTTAACTGTTTCTGTGTGTGTGGTTCGTCTGCCCACATTGCTTATAAGTCCTTAGAGAGCAGACACTGGGTTTTTTTTTTTTTTTTTTAAGATTTTATTTATTTATTTATTTGACAGAGATAGAGACAGCCAGCGAGAGAGGGAACACAAGCAGGGGGAGTGGGAGAGGAAGAAGCAGGCTCATAGCAGAAGAGCCTGATGTGGGGCTCGATCCCACAACGCCGGGATCACGCCCTGAGCCGAAGGCAGACGCTTAACAACTGCGCCACCCAGGCGCCCCGACACTGGGTTTTATTGTGTGACCCTCTGCCTGGTCAATAGCACAGGGTCCTGGAAGGGGTGGTCTGGAGCCCGGTTGGCCCAGATGGTAGCCACCTGAGCTATTTAATTTAAAGGTAAAACGAACTAAAATAAAAAATTCAGTACTCAGTTGTACCAGCCACGGTTCAAAGGCTCAGTAGCCACATGTGGCTAGTAATTACCATATTGGACAGGACAGATAGAAAACATTTCCATCATAGAAAGTTCTACTAGATAACACTAGTCTAAATGGAATATTACTCAGCTATCAGAAAGAACGATTTCTCAACATTTGCTACAACATGGACAGCACTGGAGGAGATAATGCTAAGTGAAATAGGTCAAGCAGAGAAAGACAACTATCATATGATTTCTCTCATCTATGGAACATAAGAACTAGGATGATCGGTAGGGGAAGAAAGGGATAAAGAAAGGGGGGTAATCAGAAGGGGGAGTGAAGCATGAGAGACTCTGGACTCTGAGAAACAACCTGAGGGCTTCAGAGGGGAGGGGGGTGGGGGAATGGGATAGGCTGGTGATGGGTAGTAAGGAGGGCACGTATTGCATGGTGCACTGGGTGTTATACGCAACTAATGAATCATCGAACTTTACATCAGAAACCAGGGATGTACTGTACAGTGACTAACATAATATAATAAAAAAAAATTAAAAAAAGAGATAACACTAGTCTAGAGCGACCATGAACTAATTAATCCACTTAATCCTTTTCCAGGTTGGATTGTTTTCAACCCATTGAACTATTGGATTTTTTTTCCGTTTGACTTACAATAATATTTGGTGTTTGGGAATTAACATAAAGATCTTAAGGTGGGTTCTTGACACGAAAGTGCCATAGATACCAAGAATTATTATTCAGAGCTGAAGGAGTCTTCTATGACAGCAGTGCTTTAAAATATTGAAAAACAGCTACAAAAAACTGCTGATATTCCGCCATCTGATTTTCTTCTTCGAAGTGGAACGCTTTGGCCCCCGGACCCTGGGGAGCTGGTGATGTGAAGAGAGAGAAAACTGCTAATTTGTGAACGCTTCAATGCTTGTGTTGAAGCAGAATGGGAGTGGCTTAGTCCGGTGGGTGGCCTTAAGCAGAGAAGGCTGTGGGAGTCCTGTGGTTGGGTCGGAGGTGAGAGCAGCAGGGGCAGTGGAGGTAAGGGGGCTTTGGGAGGAAAGCAGTGTCACAACCTCGAAATGACAGCAATAAACCTGGGCTCGCAAATTCTAGATTTTCCATTCCCTGTTCATTTCGGTGAAGACCTTTTACTTCTCTGGGCCTCTGTGTAGAAGGTTAAAAAAAAAAAGGTGTTGTCATAGGCACTTAAGAGCAAAGACTCTGGAATCTGGTTCCACTTACTAGCTGTGTGGTCAAGGTCCAATTAGTTAACCACTCTGTGCCTCATTTTCCTTATGGATGAAATGGGAATCATAATAGAACACAGTTTGTTGTGAGAACTACCTAAGGGACTGTGTGCCCAGTGTTCCGCACGTCGCTGGCCGCATGGTACGTGCTAGCGGAGATGAGAGCGGTGATGGTGGTGGAGATGACTCATCGTCACCTCTGTCCTCTCTGGTAATCTCTCGGTTTGTTTCCTGATTCACTCACAGCAAGAATGACCATGAGAAAGGCAGAAGTATTCTCCTTCATAATGCATGCGACTAGACTTAAGGAAGCGGTCTGGCTCTTCTTGGATAGCTTGAGTTCTAGCCGCTAGAGTTCCTCCTTATTTGTTTTTTTAAAGATTTTATTTATTTATTTGACAGAGAGAGAGAGAGAGCCAGCGAGAGAGGGAACACAAGCAGGGGGAATGGGAGAGGAAGAAGCAGGCTGTCAGCGGAGGAGCCTGATGTGGGGCTTGATCCCAGAACGCTGGGATCACGCCCTGAGCCCAAGGCAGACGCTTAACGACTGAGCCACTCAGGCACCCCTCAAATGACATTTTAAAAGAATATTTGAATTTTTTTTAAAGATTTTATTTATTTATTCGACAGAGAGAGAGACAGCCAGCAAGAGAGGGAACACAAGCAGGGGGAATGGGAGAGGAAGAAGCAGGCTCGTAGCGGAAGAGCCTGATGTGGGGCTCGATCCCAGAACGCCGGGATCACGCCCTGAGCCGAAGGCAGGCGCTTAACGACTGTGCCACCCAGACGCCCCTAGAGCCCCTCCTTATATTTAGCAGTAACTCTTCTCTAGTCTGCGGACTGCTGAAGGCTTGAGTTATAAAACAGGACCGTCAGATACATGTGGGAGTGAGGAAAAGGTGGCAGTTGTCCTGTATTTTGCTTAAAAATTACTCCATTCTTCCTTCGTCTCCTCCTGGAAAATACTAGTTTTTACCAGGCAATCCCAGTCTTACCCTGTGGGTCTACCCCACAGAGGTACCAGCCATGCACTTGCTACAACGTGTCTCTCAGGCAAACTGGAGCCATAGAGGGGGAGAGACAGTAGCTTGGGTGCAATCTGTCCGCCTACCGTTCATCTGTTTGCTCAGGGAACAGATACACTTTGAGTGGAGAGAGGGGCCAAGAGGGACAGTCGATAGACACAACCAGCTGTAGATTCCAGAGAGAAACCCAGAGAGTGAATGGTCATGAACATCTTCTTAGTTCAGTGCCCGAATAGTGCCCGTGGAGGAGAGTTGGAAGGGAGGCACCCTGGATTGCTACACAGGGTAGTAAGGATCTCCCAAATGCAGTCCTTTTAACACGTATGAGCTGGTTGAGTGGACCCATGGGCTCATGCTTCAGAGTCTGGCTTGCAGTCCACAGGAGGAGCCATGGCAGCAGAAATGAAATGGACTATGAGACCTGAAGTCCACGTCTGATTCTCCTACTAAAGGGCTGCATGATCCCCAGCAGAAGGCTAGCTCTCTCTGAATCTCAACTTGTTTGTAAAATGAGGAAACTTGAACCTCTCACAACAGGGTCACCCGATTTTGATGTATGTGACCGTTTTGCTGTAACCGAGTTACACTGCTGTCCCGCCTGTGCCTGTCCCAGGAGACACTGCCCTGATTGACCCTGCGGGGTGCTGTAGAGTGGAGTACGGGGGCTGCCAGGCAGAGGGAAGAGGCCAGGCTTAACCCCAAACTGATGCCGAAGAGGGACTGTCTGTGTGCTCGCCGCCACACAGAAGAGCTTTCCCTCGTGCTCACTATAGAGCAAGGTCAGGGCAGGAAGATTTCCACTTCAGTCAGGACCCAGAGTTGGGGAGGTGCGGGAGAACGGGCGGTGACTGCACATGCTTTTAGAGAGAGTGTGACTTTTTGTAGCATGGTAGAGATTGAGCAGCTATTAGAGAACGACTTTTGGGTCTTTTAGTCCCTTCAAATGTGTCACCTCGCTTGCAGTGGAGAAGCTGTGTCCAACGTTCTCATGCATTTCTGAATTTTTAAGCTGAGGGAGACCTTGGTCTCCTCCTATGGGCCAGGGAGCCCCGGGCACAACAGAATTCCTGAGAATGGCTTTGCACCGCTCACCAGAAGGGCATACTTGGTCCATGCTTTCCTGTTTTGGAAAAGTTCCTCGACTCGTCCTGGCTGGCGGGAGGCCAGCAGCTCATATCCACCGGTCAAGAGCAGGCAGCTTCTACCATACGTGTGTTCAGGCAGTACTTTCCTCTCAGTCTACCTAAGGATCAGTAAAGAAGCTCAGACTTTTGCTATACTGAAACCTTCTTTAACTTTCATGTATTCTTATTAGCTCGTTAGTGGGAGCGTTACTGTCCCCAGGGGCGCCTGGGTGGCTCAGTCAGTTAAGCATCTGCCCTCGGCTCAGGTCATGATCTCAGGGTCCTGGGATCGAGCCCCACGTTGGGCTCTCTGCTCAGTGGGGAGCCTGCTTCTCCCTCTCCCACTGCCTGCCACTCTCACTCTCTCCCTGTCAAATAAATAAATTAATTAATTTAAAGAAAGGAGTTATTAAATTACATGTTGACCACAGATCCATGTTTCTTTGTAATTCGTTGGGACTTTGTGCTTGAAATTTTACAAGATAATCCAACAGTAATCCTTGAGGATGGGGGAAATATCACTCATACAAGAGTGGAAGGCCATGGTTACAGAAAGATTTTATTTCACTTCCAGAAAGCAATGTCCAAGTCTGGTTTCACCTGCAGGGAACAGGCTAGGTGCCCTGCCAGGCACTCCAGAGGCCCAGGCAGGGCTCTTGGCCACAGGATTTGTCAGGACAGCCATGAATGTCTCCAGGGAAAAATGCTGTGAGAGATATTAGATTGGAGAGGAGCTATTCTCCCTCTTAGTTACATGTTTCTCCCTCTCTTTTTGGTCTTTTGCTGTATTATCTCCTATTTGAGAGTTGTTGTCCAGATCTTGAGTTATTTTCCTAAAGAGAAACTCAGTGGTCAATCTGCCTGATTCTTTGGCTGAAGTAGGGGACTATAGGATCTGAAGTAAGCTTTTCCTGTTTGTAACCAGGTTTACCTTGAAGGAATCCCAAGGCAAAAAAAAAAAAAAAAAAAAAAAAAAAAAAAAGAAAGAAAAAGAAAAAATTAGGAAATTTCAAACATGACTCATTATTAAACTGCTTAACTTCTGTTATTTTTCATTTAATTATATGTATGTGAACACCAAGTTCAAGGTACTGTCCTAGGACTAGGCTTTAGTAGCATAAAGGTATTCGTTTTAGTTTTCTTTGGGGAGAGCCTCAAGTTGGAGATCATGGAGCATTGTGTGTGTGTTGGGGGGGATGTGTGTTTTGTGTGTGTGTGTGTGTGTGTGTCTAATCCATCATTTTACAGAAGCTGAAACTGAGTCCCAGGGAAGAACAGTGCCTTGCCCAAGGTTACGTGGCCAGTAGGGTTAGAGAAGAGACTAGGACTGAGTTTCCTGACTCCTGCGACAGTGCTTTTTTAATTTCCCATGTTGCCTCTCTGCTCAGAGGACCACAGGGTTCTGCTCAGAACAGAGGCTATCGTGGTTTGAAAGCAAGTTACTCCAGTTTCTTGAATGACAAAATGGAGAGGCTGTTTGCCTGTGAGGCTACTGAAGGCTGTGGCTGGGGGGGCTACTGAAGGCTGTGGCTGGGGGGGCTACTGAAGGCTGTGGCTGGGGGAGCTAGAACCTTTGGCCTCAGGGACTCAGGAGTGGATGAGGGAGAGAGAGTTGAAGGCGTGTTTCGAAGGGGACATCCTTTGGCATGTTTCTCCCTGGATTGCCTTCATGGGAATGGTGATGGTCCCTAGGTGGTCATTCAGCGGGGGCCTGAGGTGGTGGGGGTGCTCGGCTGCTTTTGCCGACCGTCTTAATTGGATGATTTCAGACGGGAGGAGGTAAAGGAGCTGATGGTTGGGGATGAATTAGATCTTGGCTGCAGGTGACAGGAAAGAGATGCTTAACTCTCAGAATCTACACGGAACCTTCCCACCTTGACCTTGAAGAGGCAAAATCATCCCCCCCTTCACTTATCCTTTCTTTACACCCTCTTCGCCTGTCTCTCAGGCACTTGAGCACCTTCCTGGTTGCTCTTGACATTGTCTGACTTGAACTCCGTTTTACTTGAAGATGTCCTTGTCCAGGATTATTCTATAAGCAAATTGCTCCAAGGGAACCAGGGTAAGGCCTTATTATTGACACACTGGTTTGGGGGGAGAGAGAGAAATAATACTTCATGGTTATTGAATGCTTACAGTGTGCCTGGCACTATTCTGTGGGATTTACATGTACTTTCTTACTTAATTCTTTGAACAACCTTCTAATGTCAGGATCGTGCCCATTTTACATATTAAGAACGTAGAGGCACAGAAGGGTTACGTGACCTGACAAAGGTCACACCTCAAGCCCATGGTGAGCCAGGACTGGCACTCAGCTGGTAAGTGGTGTGCAACACTGCTGCTCACTCGTGTGTCTCCATTGTTGGGAGGAGGAGGGGTGGGGTGTGGGCAGACAGTTGAAACCTAGACCACTGTAAATATGTCGTTGTAACAGATTTCCCCTTTATTTCCATTTGTCTCCTTTTCTATGATGCCACGAAGGGGAGTAAGTTGGTAACACTGCTTTAGTCCCAGGAGGCAGCGTGGTGCAGTGAGTGGTGAGGGCGGGCGGGTCGGACTGACCTGGGTTTTGACTTTCAGCTCTCACTAGGCAACGGTGCCGAGCTACTGAAACTGTCCTTAGTTTTTCTGTCTGGAATGTGGACATGACTCTCATCTCTTGGGTTTGTTTCTGAAGATCGAATGAGATCATAGGTAATATTGATCAAGGTGCCAGCGCGGCTTCTTTTTCTTTCTTTTTTAAAGATTTTATTTATTCATTTGGCAGAGAGAGAGACAGCGAGCGAGAGAGGGAACACAAGCACGGGGAGTGGGAGAGGAAGAAGCAGGCTCATAGCAGAGGAGCCTGACGTGGGGCTCGATCCCATAACGCCGGGATCACGCCCTGAGCCGAAGGCAGGCGCTTAACCGCTGTGCCACCCAGGCGCCCCGCGGCTTCTTTTTCTTTCTCTCTTTCCTCACGGGAAGGTCAGGAAGCTGAGCTGTACTAAGCATTCTTGGAGAGCTGAGGTCAGGGTGGAGGGACAGTTGTATCTGTTGTTCAACACAAGTAGAACTCCATTAAGGGTGAGACTTAATGAGTCCTAGGGGCCAGGAGAAATGGCAGCAGAGAAAACATCTATGTTAAGAACGTTGGCCATAACATGCCTCAAGGCCCGATTGAGCAGTACAAAAACAGCTTGAAAGGAACTGACAGTGTGCCACATGGCCTCTGGTTCTCAGTATTCTCGAGGGTGAGATGAAGAATTTCTGCTCACCCAGCCTGCTTCCGTGGTGGGAGGAGCACGGGAGGAGCACTGCGGAGGCGATAGGGGGGCCTGGGGCCAAGGGAAGGGGGAGCAGTCAGGGGGCAGGTGCAGTGGGGCAGCGTTGGCTGTGAGGGAAGCCATGCAGAAGGGAGGGAGCTCGTGGGGCCTGGTGGTGCTCACTGGTATGACGAAGGTCTTGGATTCAAGCATCTCTAACATCTTCCATTCTAAAATCCTATCCTTCAGTGCTGCAGAAACTGAACGGTGAAGTTAAACACAGTCCGCAACCAAACTGCTTCTGTATCTCAGGCTTGAAACCCTCAGATGAAGTTCAAGTGCGGACCAGCTGGCTTGGTGGTTAAACCTCTTATTTGCATAACTTGATTGCATAACTTTACTTGTATAAGATTGATATCCTACTCTGGGTGTAAAGACTATTCTTTGGGGAAACAGTGCTGCTTCAGAACCGGGACATAATTTGCTTGTGTTCTTATTTAAAAAGTTCAGACACAGTCCTTGAACTGAGCAGCATTTTAGGCATGGACGGTTTCTGGTAATATATTTTTGTTTCTTTCGTCCTGTCCCCTGTCCACAAGCCACTGCTCAAGCAAAGCGGTACACGACGTCGTCCCACGTTACCTGGCAGACACGCAAAACCTATCCCTTCTCATCTGTGTTGTCTTTAGGTTTTACTCAAGAACAGCATTCTTGTTTCTAGGTCCTTATGTATCCCAACGATAGGCTTAGGAAATGTGTTTCCTTTCTTCGCAAATTGTGGTTTCTCCTTTAGGATGGGTCAGGTGTGGGAGAATAGGTCTTTGTGGGGGTTGTGAAGGAAAGCCTTCTCTTGGATTCCCAGCTCTGCAGACTTCCTCCTCTTTCCAGGGATGCAGTCCAGTTGGGATGGTGTTTCTGGCATGAATCTTTGCCCGAGGTTGCAGTGACTGGTTAGGGGACAGACACTGAGTAAGCGGAAGCTGTGCCCCACATGTATTTGAACAGTATCAGTATTCTCTTCCATCAGGTCTTAGGAATGACGTAAAACATTTCAACTGAATGATGAAAACTATTCCGTGCAGCGTTCAGAGGAGAAAAAATGAGGTGTGTTAGGAATTTGATAATAAGTACTTCTCCACTCCTCCCCTCACCCCCAAAGTGACATTGTGGAGTGTTTCTTAGTACAGACGTAGGCAAGATCACAAAGTGACTCTGGGATGCAAAGATGACCTGTTACACAGTGATTATGAAGTATATTTTTCTAACCTTATAAGAAAGGTCTCTGCTGCCATTTTATTTACTTTTCTTCAACAAAGGCTTATGCTGACTGAGCGCCATATCTTGCTCTAAGTATTTTCTAAATATTAACCTAATTTCTATAATCCTGGGAGGTAGGCCACTATCATCACCATTTTACGGATGGGGAAACTGAGGCAGAGGGAGTCACTCACTCCAGGTCACACAGCTAGGAAGTGGCAAAGCCAGGTTTTAAACTAGGTCACCAGTCTGACTCTAGATACTGCCCCTTGATTCTTACAGTCTGGATTTCCCATGCATCACCCGAGGCTAGAAATGTCTAGGTTTCTATGGTTGATTTTTGTTTTGAATCATGCTCCATTAAGAAAATATTTCCCTTAGCAAAGCCCAGCTTGTCCTGAAGTAGAACAGCTATAATATTGTCCTCAGCAAGGAGTTGTCCTTTGTAGAAATCACACTGATTTCCTCCTTTTTGCTTTTTTCTTCGATTGCTTGGAAGGGGAACATTCGAAAGCCAGATACCCAATGGGCTCAAGGCTCCGAGGGTTCTTGTAAAAAGAAAGGCTGTGACCTGTAAGTCAGAGGTGCTGGAGTCCTGCTAATCGGAAGTCACATCTGTTGAACTTGGTGGTTTTCTCAGCCCCAGACAGCAGACAGCTGCAACCGAAGAAACCTTCCTTCTTTGCCCGAAGCCTCCTCGACTAAAAATTCCAGACGGTCACCTCCTTGTCAGCCCAAATTTCCTCTGGGAAGTAGACTTGAAGTGTAAACACCGGGAAGCTGGGCTGAAGGGAGTGGGCTGGCTCACTGAGGAGGCTGCTGTGTCCTTTGTCCGGTTCCCAGGGCTGCCCTATGGCAGTGATTTTCCAGCGGCTGGAAGAGGCTTTTTTCCCCCCCTCACCCCTCACCCCCCTGCCTTCTCCGCCTCTGCGTCCAGGGATGCCACTTCCAACAGGCAGCACCTTTCTGTTTAAGCTCTGAGGATGTCTGAGGATTATACAGCAGACAGAACTGTTGCAAGAGAAAAGCCTCTTTTCATCACTGCAGCCTAAAAAGCATTATCTCGTGCACAAAGCGGCCAGAGAGGGGCTTTTGCCCTTGGGTGTCTCAGTCTGCATTTTATTTTATTTTTTTTTAAAGATTTTATTTATTTATTTGACAGAGATAGAGACAGCCAGTGAGAGAGGGAACACAAGCAGGGGGAGTGGGAGAGGAAGAAGCAGGCTCATAGCGGAGGAGCCTGATGTGGGGCTCGATCCCATAACGCCGGGATCACGCCCTGAGCCGAAGGCAGACGCTTAACCGCTGTGCCACCCAGGCGCCCCGGAAGGTATTTATTTTTAAATGCGTATTTTATTTTGTAATTTATCTAACTAAAATTTATCAAGTGTATCTAACTTGAATTTAAGCTATTTGGGATGTTGAAAGACAAATTAGCGTTTTCCTCACGTAGGGCTAAAATACAAATAGAAATAAAAAAATCCTTAAAAATGAGTGCCCTTGAATCAACCTGGTCAGGTGTTATGTAAGCAGATTCTGCCGAGGAGGAGTTTCTGGATTTCTGTGGGTCATTCTTCAGAGTCACCGGTTGTTAACATTGTAGGGTATGCACAGAATTTGACACGTTCAGTGTGTCGATGGTATGTCGGCTTTTAAAAAATAGGTGGGTTCAAGTTTATATGTTAAAAAAATAATGACTTACTATATTTTATCAAATCCGAGACACCACTGATGGTGACATATTTTTTTCTGTTCCACTAAAGAAGAAAACCCACCGGAACCAAGCTCTGAAAAGGCCTCGATTCAAATACACATTCAGATGTCTTAGAATCCGTGAACTATGGCTGTATCTTAGCCACAGTCTTGCGTCTTTTCCGTAGAGTCTGACAACGTGATTCTAACCGCGCTGTCAGTTTAGGTTCCTCTGCCTGGCCTGTTGGCAGCATTGAACACACTTGACTCCCTTCTCCGCGAAACACTTCCTTACCTTGGCCTCTGGGACATGGTTCTCTGCTGGTCCTTCTTCCACCTCTCTGCTATTCCTTCTCCATCTCCTGGGCTGGTTCCTCCTCTTTCACTTGACCTGTGTTCAGTGGACAGCCCCAGGGCAGAGGACTTGCACCTCTTCTCTGCCTGCACCCTCTCCCTCCCGTGGGGACCCAGACCTTTAAAGACCGTCTTGTCTGCTGGTGATTCCTAAGTGCGTAGATCCAGCCTGGTTCTTGTACCCAGATGCAACATGTGAACATCCTCTCCCTTGCGTGACCGACCCAGAGGTCTAGATGCTCGACACCTAAGATGTTTAAGCCAAATCCCAAACCACAACGCCACGTCAGTCACCCATTGCAGAAAGACACCCCTCCAGCCTTCCAGTTGCTCGGGCCAGAATGTTAGAGAGTTCCTCCTTCCCTTCTCTCGCACCCCATAGTTAGCAATCGCGGTGGCAAACCCCATCAGCTCTTCTTCAAAATATATACAGAAGTTGACAATTTCCTATCATTTCCACTAGGGCCCCTCTGGCCCAAAGGAAGTCAGTCCCCTTCCTTGGATGACGGCTGTGGCCTCTGACTGGTATTCCGTGCATCCCTGACACAGCAGCCAGAAGGATCCTGCCCAAATGGAAGTCAGATGGTGCCATTCAAGACTGAGACATTGAGACTCTGTTTGAAAGTCTCCAGTGACTTTTTGTTGCAAGCAGAGTAGAAGCTTCAAGACCTAGCGCAGTCCATACTCCCCGTTTGTCTCTCAGCCTGTGACCCCCGTCACCCTCCCCCTTGCCCACTGGCTTCTGCCACACCAGCCTCCTTGCTCCTCCTGGTGCATGCCACCGCCCTCCCTTCCTCCAGACCTGCTGTTCCCTCTGCCTGGGGGTCCATTCCCTCACATACCTGCATGACTTGCTGTCTTCCGTCCTTTAGGTCTTGATTCAAATGTTACCTCAGCGAGGCCTTCTTTTAGATATGAGGGAGAAGGCCCCAGTTCTAACATGGCATTTCTGCCCTCCCATCCCCCATCCCTGCTCTGTTTTTCTCTTTAGCGTGCTTCACTATCTGTCACTAAAGATTTTATGACTTCGCGTGTCTCCCAGTAGAATGCAGGCTTCATGAGAAAAGGCTTTGGTTTTGCTCTCTGTCCCCCCATGGCCCCAGTGCCCTGAATAGTGTCAGGGGTGGAGTCACTGTTCCATGCATTTTTGTTGGATAAATAAATGAACAGCTTCAGACACAGACTAAGACCAGGAGGAAGGAGGCATTTTTGGCTTCGTGCTTTTTGTTTTCCTCCATGGAATGAAATAAAGGGTTATTGGTTTTCCTCATAGCACCAGCGGTATCTGTTTTTCCCATCTGGAAAATTGTCTGCTGTTTTGATAGAACTTGTCATTGGTAAACAGTCCAGCATTAGCTTTATGAGACCTTTGCACAGTGGGTTTTTCGTAGCTTATGGGATTCATCTGAGCTTACGATGATTGCCCATTGAACCTTCAATAAGCTAGTGATTCATTCTGCTTCAGAAGTCACTTTTTCGGTTAAAATGAAGTCTAAGCAGTTCCTTTAACATTTGTGCTTCAACTAGGGAAGGAATATTTTTAACTTGGGGCATTCTGAGCTCCCAGGCGCTGATAAAGCAGGTTCCCATGTGAGGCATTGGGAGTGATCCCTGTTCATAGCTCATTTTTAAATCATCCTGTGATATACCGGTTACTACAAAACACATGCGCTTGTTTTGGGCTTGTTGCTTTTAGAAACACTTACTGTGTAATCGGGCCAGACAGACCTTGGTCTAGACAGCGTCTCCCTGCAGGGGCAGAACCCAGGAGACTTTTCCTCTGGTGCCGGACGTGGATGTGGTGGACCACCCTCATGGGTAGGAGGGCACCACCAGAGGGAGAGGCGCTTCCATGAGAACTGGGCTCCTGTGCCAGAAAGCCCAGCTTCTGCCCGTCGATGACCCCATGAGATCTGGCATGGCTTCACGACAAGGGTATGTTGGCATGTGGCCCCCCAGGTTCTCAATGGCTGCAGTTACAGAGATTAATGAAATGATAAAAGGTGGGGGAGAGGGGTCAAGGCAAGAGGGGAAAGCTGACAAAAAAGGCTCTCATTCATTCATTCATTCATTTGTTCATTCATTCATTCATTCATTCATTCATTCAAGATGTTCATTGTATTCCTAGGCTCTAGGAGGTGCTGGAGATAATGGTAGTCAAAGTTGACATGGCACTTGGGCAGAAGGTGGTCAGAAAAGGCATCAACGAGGACATGGCCATTGTATAGGGAAGAACAATCCTAGGAAGGCTAAAGCCATGCTTGTATTCAGATTTCGAACTTGACATACATTGCTCTGAGCTTACATTGAACGTGCTGTATTCATCTTTGCCCCTGTACCTGCAGTTGGTAAGCCTGAGGTCACAGCATATGCTAATAAAGAGCAGTGTCTGGGGGGTCAGGAATTAGGATGATGGTAGAAGGCAGAGAATCTTGAGCTCACTGTCTCCTGTTTCTTGCGTACCTCACAGGAGACCGCTGTGTGTAGAGAAACCCGCCGGGGCTAACTATGGAGTCATCTGTCCTGGGAGGAGGTCGTGTATTAATTGCCTCGATGGGAATGTTCTCATTATTTGTCTCTCTACTTCTCTTTCTCTAGAAAGAGAGTAATGAGAACTGACTTTACATTTCACAAGTATGGAGATTCCGTGGGAATGCTCGAATATTTTAAATGATGAGAATCACAAAGTTTATCACCTACTCATCTCTCCCATGCACCCATTCTGTGCAAAGCCCGGTGCAGAGTGTGAACCGGGGTGCTGTGTTGTGTGTTATAGACAGCCTTTGTTTCCTCTGGCTCCGTCATCACTGTCCTTCATCCCTCGTCCAGTGAGGCTTTAATATGGGTTCTTAAGGATGGCCCTCATTTCAGGGGTGCCTGGGTGGTGCAGTCGTTAAGTGTCTGCCTTCAGCTCAGGGCGTGATCCCGGCGTTCTGGGATCGAGCCCCACATCAGGCTCCTCCTCCGGGAGCCTGCTTCTTCCTCTCCCACTCCCCCTGCTGTGCTCCCTCTCTAACTGGCTGTCTCTCTGTCAAATAAATAAATAAAATCTTTAAAAAAAAAAAAAAAAGGATGACCCTCATTTCAGATATTTATCTCTAAAAAGAAAGAGCCTTAATACCTTCTCTGATTATAAAGGTCAATTCAGGTTTTTATGAAAAGAGGTAAAACTCTTTTTTTTTTTTTTTTTTTTGCATACTGGTGCTGACATGGAGCTTAAAAAAAATGGGCCTCAAATTAATGTTGTCACCCAGATGATATCTAATTCAGGGTTTTAGAATGCACTAGAAAATGCCATTTCTTCCACTATAGCCTGGTTGATGACCTCATGCCTCTGTTCTTGAGTTCCCTGCTGGCGGATCTGGGCAGTGGCAGCAGCGGGTACTGATGGGACGTCCTGCCTGTGTTTTTCTTTGGCATTTGCCTTTCTGTGGATGGGGCCCTTCTGTGTAGTGGTGCCCCTTCTGACGTGTACTGGTGAGGTTCCAAACAGCACAGGAAGCCAGGATTGTGGCGCTTGCCTTCATCGTTCAGTACCTACAGTCTTGGTGCCAAAACGTATGTCTCTGCAAAACTCCTGCCACCTTTTCGGTCCATTGCCGTGATGACTTACCCGTGCAGAGGTGGAGGGGACGGAGGAAGCGAAACCCATGTGCGCTCAGGCTCTTGGCTTGCCGGTTTTACTACCTGATCCCATAAATCACCTTCCCTACCCTATGGGATGAGAGGTGGTGGGGTCATTTTATTGATGTGGACACTGAAATTGTAGAGGTGGTCATTTTCTAAGATCACACAACTAACAAGCCATGGCATTTGAAACCATATCTCATGATGGCCAAGTTCATGATCTTTCCACTACCTGCACCTTGCAATTCAAAAGCTCTGTCCTGGGGCCAGGGGGACCTTCTCTCGCAACCAGCTCCTGGCGAGAACAGCGTCTGGTGGATAAGGGCTTGCTTGACTCCTGTGATGATTTCTTGTAAAAGCTTCATTCTCGGAGCTCTAGGACCTGACATCACAGGAAAAGCAAAGTTAAGCTCCACACTCCTGTCAGCACTTGGGTGGGTTGAGGGATATGTTGTTTTTCAACCTAAGGAAAAAGAGACTTGGCATCACTTTCAGCTACATGAGTCAGATCGATTCAACACATCTGTCTCCAGTCTCAATGAAAACTTGGAACTCGGATGGGACAGGGGACTGGGGCACTCTGTCAGCCAGAGAGTTGGTCTCCATTTCGCTCCGCCTCGTGTCACATTCATAATTGGGGGTGGGAACTTGCATTGTCTTGTGTGTGTGTGGAGGGGTGTTTCTTTTCACAAAATGCTTTTCTAAATCTTTGTTCCGTTGGATAATTTAGCTACGGTCCTTTAAAATTGCACCAGTTTCAGGGGTTGGTGAATTACAGCTATGGGCCATTTCATGTTGCTGGAGCCCAGGAATTGCAAGAGACCTCCCTACTCAAAACCTAATATGTTTATTGTTGCCCTTTACGGAAAAAGTTTGTTGACCTCTCTCTTTTTTCCCCCCTTAGGGTACATACCATAATTTTTTTTTTTTTAAGATTTTATTTATTTATGTGACAGAGAGACAGCCAGCGAGAGAGGGAACACAGCAGGGGAGTGGGAGAGGAAGAAGCAGGCTCCTAGCGGAGGAGCCTGATGTGGGGCTCGATCCCATAACGCCAGGATCACGCCCTGAGCCGAAGGCAGATGCTTAACTGCTGTGCCACCCAGGCACCCCAAAATACTTCATTTTTTAAAAAGATTTTTTATCTATTTGTTTGAGAGAGCAGAGCTACAGACAGAGCAGGAAGAAGCAAGCTCCCAGCGGAGCAGGGAACCCGATGCGGGGCTCGATCCCGTAACGCCAGGATCACGCCCTGAGCCGAAGGCAGACGCTTAACGACTGCGCTACCCAGGCGCCCCTACATACCATAATTTTAAAGAAAAGAAATAAACTTTTCAGCCCCAGAGAAAACTTCCCCAGCATCTGCTTGGTCAGTAATGACAGGCCAGGAAGAAGCATACACACCATACCCAAGCCCGAGTGCATTCATAATTCCAGCGTATAATAAAGCTGCTGTACTGCACCACATCCCTATGAACCGCAGCAGGGGCACCATTAACTAGCTAGCTGACCGCGAACCAATAATAAAGTAATAAGCTAAGAGGAAGACCCATTTCCCCAGCACCCAGTTTAGCAAATAGAACCTTGTGACTCCCTTTGAAGTCTCTTCTGTTTCTTTACCCAGTAACCTCCAGCTCCTGCCCCCAGCCCCCAGGTGACTATCTTAATTTGGTTTAATTAACTGAGCCGCGTTTCTCTGTAGTTGTATTCTTTAGTTTTGCCTAAACCTTTTTTCTGAACAAAGAACGCTTTCAGAGCCCATCACATTTTATGTTTCATTGGCATTACTTGATTTTCTTGGGGATAAATTCTTTCTGCATTCAGATTTTGTAAGGGTTATCAGTCCAGCAAACCCAGTAACCCGCAGTGACTGCTCAACAAATATTCTTGAAATACCCTGCAAGCTTTTCTTTCCCTTTTGGTGGGGTGGGGACAAGGTGCAGCACGCTTAGGGGCCCCTCCCCTGCTACAGTGTTGTGACCCCGAGCCATGTTGGAAGCCTGGTTCTCTCTGGCATCTTTAGATTTATCAACTGTGCCATGGGAGAGGGGGAGGAGAAGAACATTGCTGACCCCGGGGGCAGCTCCCGCGCATTGACTCCATGTTTTCAGAGTAAAAAAAATAAGATGAGACCTGATTTGTGGGCCTTAAATTTAGCTTCCAGTCAATGTTGGTTGAAGGAAAAATCTCATTGTATCCATTCTTTGTGTTTTTCTTTTTTCCTCTTTTTTCTTTATTTTGTGGCTGAAAAGAAAGTATAAATACTGGGTTTTGGAAGAGGGAACTGTTGTTATGTTTGAGCCTTTTAAACTCTGTAATTACTCTATAAAGCTATGTATTTGCATCAGAAATGCATTTAGTCTTAAGTTTTAGTGTTCAGTATATGGAACATTCATAATGATGGGGTACTTCCAAAAATAAATCAACTCTATAGAAAATGTTAATCAGCTCATCCCCAGGGACCATAGTGAGTATGTCCATTGTACAAATGAGGAAATGGACATGACAGTTAGTGGTTTGCCCAAAGCCACACTGTCATCGGCATTATGAAGATTTAAGCAAAGGTCCCATGTACAAGAAAATGCAGTCATGTTTTCATGTAAGACACTGTGAGCCTTCGTCAAATTAACCTAAATTAAGATTCAGGGACTAACATGCCTTTTGGTATTTGGAAGAACCTACCACGTCAATCACAAAGAGCTGATTTGCTCCTTAACGTTACCTGCAGGGTTTTAAATAGGACATGGATTTTTTTTTTTTTTTTTTTTTTTTAAGGCGTCTGTTACTTGAAATCACAAGCTCTGTATCTGGCTACACATTGCCCTGAAAATTGAAAAGCAACTGGTTCAAGTGTGTTTCACACTGCCAGGGAAAATCATGTGAAAAGTGCAGTAATGCCTCATTCTGTGGCATTCTACTCTTAGAGTGACAGGAAAGCAACCTTCTCCTAAGAACTTATTTTTCAAATGCCATTTGTGGGTGGTTGATTCAGGATGCGCACGCGCTCTTGCAGACCCTCTGCCTCTCCCGGTTGGCCGGGCAGAGTAAGGATTTAGGTGGAGGGAAACACCAAATCCTCCATTTTCAAAGGAACTTCTGGAATTAGTATTGCTCTTTTCTTAGGCAAAAATCGAGAGCTAACTTGATAGATATTTTCCCCAACAACTGATGGGAGCAAAAAAAGATTGTTTTCCCCTGGTTAACCTCTAGTTAATTGAAAAATTCAATTCTCTGTAATAAGAAGCTTCTCTTTATTCTCTTTTTTTTCCCTCTTTTATTCTCTTTTTTATTTCTTTTTTTTTTCCTACTTCACTTGGAAACTTGACTCCTTTTTTTTGTTTGTTTTCGTTGTTAGTGTTTTAAAGACGTTGTTAACTATTATAACTCTGATATCTGGGCATGTGGGTATCATGGTATTGGCTGAGAAGACTCACCCCCTGTGTGGTAAGCTGTCAGATCCCATACTCTGAGGTTCTCTATGACCCCATGTATCAGTTTGGGCAAAACCAGTGTGCAAATGCAGAGAGAAGGTGCTTTGAAGAGGAAGACACCAGAGCGTGCTGCTCAGGGAAAGCTGCCCCTCACAGAGGGTCAGTGCCAAGAGCTCATTTTGAGCTTGCAGCTTCGAGATTTGACTTGGCATTTCACCCTGCACTCATCGGATCGGCATACTGCAGACCCACACCAATCCAGTTTACAAGTGACTGAGAAGCCAGAATGACAGTAGAATGCACTGTCCAGTGAGTTGGGTTCAGTTCCCACCCAGCTAGCTACCTTTGTGATATTGGGCAAATCACAAGTTTTCTAGGTGTTCCTGTCTTATCTGTGCACTTGGAATGTTAATGGTTTATAAAGATGTTCCAAGAGCCAATGCCTTAACATAAAACCAGGGAGACTATAGTGATGGTTATTATACTGTCATTTCGGTTGTTGTCTCCATTATAACTGTACAGGTCAACTTACAGGACTGAATAATATATCAGAAAATTGCTTGTTGAGCATAGGATGAGAGTGCCAGAAGCCAGAAGTCCATCAGGAGTGCCTCCCTGGGGCTGGAATGGCTGGGCACACTGTTGGTTGACCTAAAGGACACTATTGCCAGAATCTGCAGACCCTTCACCCAGGCAGTGCTGGATCAGCTCCACAGCAGTTTTAATCCTTGGCTTACGTTTTTCTTAATTTCATGAAATCACCACTTTTTTGGTCTGGGGGCCCCTATGGGGTTATACTCGTTTTTAGGAGTAGCAAAGGAATCACTGATGATTTTGTTTGGGTTTGGCTTTCAAAACAGCTGTTTCGGGGGCTATTTATTGTCCTTCTAGGATTCGCTCCTTCTTGTGGTTCTACATTCAGGAAGTGAAATTTGCAGGAGGGAACCTAATTAGTCCCCAGGAGGGGCTGCGGATGCTGAGTGCTCAGAGAAGGCGGTCCATTCCTTTGACGTGTAACAATGGGAGTGTGTGCTGCTTTTTTTTTTAGTTCATGAGAAGAGAGTAGCCATATATAAAGACCTTCCCTCCCATGCCTGTATTTGTCTTTAATTTTATTTTTTCTCTGGTTTAGGGATTGACATCCTGAAACTCGTTGCAGCCCAAGTGGGAAGCCAGTGGAAGGACATCTATCAGTTTCTGTGCAATGCCAGTGAGAGAGAAGTGGCTGCTTTCTCCAACGGGTACACGGCGGACCACGAGCGAGCCTACGCTGCTCTGCAGCACTGGACCATCCGGGGGCCCGAGGCCAGCCTCGCCCAGTTAATCAGCGCCCTGCGCCAGCACCGGCGCAACGATGTCGTGGAGAAGATTCGGGGACTGATGGAAGATACGGCCCAGGTAATGTACCTGGGTTGCTGGTCTTTCCAACAAACCTTTCGGTCCCGTGCTCAGATTTTACCAGGGATGTATAATAAGGAAAAATACTGATATTAGGTGTTTTGGTTCACACACGCACTTCTAGGGCAGTGGGTCTCCGTGGCTGTCCATGACAATCGTCTAGAAACTTTATTTTTTTTTAACCTGGGTTGTTCAAAAAGATCTTATTTATTTGAGAGAGAGAGAGAGAGAGTGAGCGTGATCACAAGCGGTGGGTGGGGTGGGGGGAGGGAGAGAGGGAGAAGCAGACTCTCCCAATGTGATCCAGTTCCCCGGGATCATGACCCCAGCTGAAGGCAGACACTTAACTGACTGAGTCACCCAGGCGCCCCTATCTAGAAACTTCAAAAGAATTCTGATATTTGGACCCCACTGTAGACCAGTTAGATCAGAATTTCTAAGGGGAGGACCACAAATCAGTTTTTAAGAAGTTCCCTAATGATGCTAATGTGCAAAGCTGAGAATCGTGTTTGGGGGATGTTCTAGCATCAGATTGTACAGCCAGATCTGCTGCTTGTTATCCCATTTACAGTCTCATTTTGCATAACACACTTGGAACAAATCCAAGAAGGAAGACTTTTTTTTTTTTCCTCTTCTCTCCCCTCCCACCCACTAATCCCCAGGATATCTTTTGTGATGTAGTTTAGGGAGGCTCTGTCTTACCTTCTGGGGATGCAGTTGGTGCTGACAGCAGTGGGTAACAGGACTGAGCGATCCTTTCTCCTGGGCTTGTTCAATCTGTATATCAGATGGGAACTGAGGGGACCCAGGAGTGTGATTTACTGATAGTCGCTGGTCACTGAGCCTTGCCCTGGGAGCCAGGCAGCACTGGATTTGAATCCTGGCTCTGACACTTATTAGGTGGTTGACCATGGGCAACTTTCTCTGCTTCTGTTTTCTCATGTGTAAGCCAGCCTTAACGGGCTAATTAAGATTAGAAATGAAGTACATGGGATGCCTGATGCATTGAAGGTGTTTTACAAATGGTAGTTATGGTCATAACATAACTGATTTCACTTCGTTTCTTTCCTTAATCATAGTACGTGTCCCTGAAAGGCCATGAATTAAGTACACGTTTGGATATTGACTTATATGTCTCACAGACTTCGAGTAAAGTTTCCGAATATATTTCCAAAGTAAAGGAAATGTTGCCACCGAGACCTGATAAAACCCACTTAATTTAAAAGGCCATTCTGTCGCTGTTATTCTCCAGTGCTCTAAACGCATTACCTAAAGAGCTGGAGAGAGACTTTTCCCCATCAACTCTAATTCATGACCATTCTGTACCAAATTTTGTACATCAAGGGACTCGATTTTATACATGGAAGAGGTCCAAGTGCCTTTATTTTTTTTATACTAATAGTGTAGTCTTTCTTCTCTACGGAAGTAAACGTCCATCAGGTGGATCTTTTTTTTAAGTGTCTGGTTAAAATTTATAGGTGCTAATCGATGCCAAAAGTGGTCTTTAAACTCCTGGTGTATTTTCAACTTCTTCGACATGTGGAATTTCCAAAAAAAATATTTATGAATAGATGGAGTGGTAAACATTCAAAGGCACACGCTAGTGTCTTGTGACTTCCTGAGAAAGATACCAGAAGTGTGGCTCAAACATGAATGGGCTTCCTTGGAATGTCGACTTTAAGGAACAAGCTGATAGGATAAGCAGACCTGAAGAAGGATCCAGATACTGGAGAATAAGCCGTTAGGGCTTTTTGATGATACTTACAAGAGAGATAAAATGTGGCTGATGTTAGGATTTGGTTAAATGGAATGTTTGATAAAGTGGAAAGATGAGCATGATGAATTTTTAAGGGAAAAGGAGGCTTTTCATTAGAAGTAAAACCGTGGGAAAACGTAAACATGGGGAATTGGAAAAGCATAAATGTTAATGCTGTTATTACTAAATCCAGGTGGCACGATTAGAAGTAATTTTTCTTTTTTTATTTTCTGTAATGAAAACATGTTACTTTTGTGATTTAAAGTATTTCTTCAGATGACTAAGCTGAAGGGGCACCAGGGAAAGGATAGGTGGGGCTCTGCTTGTGCTACATGGAGAGAGGGAGGCCCCCCGCATTTCGGTTTCGGGAGCAGATCGTGGTTTGTGTGACAGTCCATCCTTCCTTGTCAGGGTTGACTGAGGTTTGTGATGTTGGATCAGATTTGTCAAAAAAATTCCTAAATTTACTTTGCTTTTGGCTTCTGCAAGTCTGTCTCGTTTTCAGTTGTACACTCAGCATTTAGAATTTGGTCCTGGTCTTTGCGGTACTTCTCTTTTGGGGGGGAGTGCGGATGGTGGTAGGGTATTGACTGTAACAAATGACTTTTGTTTGTTTCTCTGATGATTCTGTTGAGGTCCATACATATCTATTGAGCACCTGCTTTATTCCAGGCGCTGTCGTAGGTGCTGGGAAAGGTGGGCCCAAAGTCTCTGTGGAGGAGACTGCGTATCAAGGAGGGTGACTCATAACAAAAATCACGGAGTCAGTGAATAAGAAAACAACAAAGTGCCTAGTCCCCAGTGCCAAACTCTTGGACCCTTTAATTCTTTCCTCTTATCTCATCTATAGCCAACAAGATTCTAATATCTACTTTTGATGATACTTACAAGAGAGGTGAAATGTGGCTGATGCAATGTTAGGATTTGGTTAAATGGAATGTTTGATAAAGTGCAAAGATGATCATGATGAATTTATTCCAGGAATAAATGAAGTACTTATTTTATGAGGGAGAGTGGCATCAGGGCATCCCGTAGCTTTCTCGGAGGTTCTCGCGTAGCCTCTGTGTGACGACGGAGGCTAAGAAGCCGATATTAAGCTTCTCGCTCCAGGTTTTAATAATGCCCATCATTGTCTAGCGACATTGTGGACCCAGCTCTCGACTCTGATTTTAATAGCCAATGAGCCTGGATTTCTGCCTGCCAGCTCTTACTAATCACACAGTATGGAATTGTCTGCAGGTTGTCTCTGAGATTAGTTGAGTCAAACAAGACACAGAGTGCGGGGGGCATAATTGAGACTTACTCTTCCCACTTCATGATGGATTTGTAGTCTTTCTGTACTGTGGTAGTGCTGGCGACTTGAGACTTGGCCCTAGGAGTTAATGGAACCTTAATGTGTAAAAATGACTGTGTGTGTGTATGTTTGAAAATGGCTAGTGTTTTTTTTCCTATTCACGAACCTGAGAGCACCCACACTCTGTTCCACTCAAAGGATTAGCCTGGTGTGCCTTTTAGTCACCTCTGTCAGGAACAGCTGCTCCGTTATTAACCATGGTGGTCTATTAGCCATTTTTTAATTAAACACATCTAGAGTCTGCCTTTTTCTTTTCTTTTTTTTTAAAAGAAGTACACTTCTTTATGTACTAAAAATATTATATAGTAATATTCACTTTTTGGTGCACCGTTGAGTCCTTTTTTAAGGAAACTGAAGGTTTTAGGAGCAGTTTTAGGTTTAAAACAAAATTGAGAGGGAAGTACAGAGATTTCCCATATACCTTCTGCCCCAACTTATGCATAGCCTCTCCCACTGTCAACACGCTTATCAGAGTGGTACATTTTTTTTACCAAGGGGAAACCTACACTGACATATAATAATCACCCTAAGTCCATACGTTAGAGCTCACGAGGTTGTGTATTCTGTAGGCGTGGGCAGATGTATAATGGCATATATCCATCATGATGCTAGCATACGGAATATTGAGACTGCCCTGAAAGTCCTCTGTGCTGTGCCTGTTTCTCTCTCCCTCCTACCCCACCCCTGACAACCACTAATCTTTTTACTGTCTCCATGGTTTTGCCTTTTCCAGAATGTCATATAGTGGGAATCATGCAGTCTGTAGCCCTTTTCGGATTGGCTTCTTTCACTGAACTCACATGCTGTTAAGGCTCCATCATGTCTTTACATGACCTGACGGCTCAGTTCTTAGCTCTGAATAACATTCCATTGTCTGATTGTACCAGTTTATTTATCCATGCACTTCCCTGACTCTTTATCAGAGGTACAAGTTGTGGTTTTCAGTTCAGCGTCTGAAGCCTTCCAGAATCCTATGCGTTCTTCCCGTCCAGGGCACCAGCATTTGGTTTAAGTGGCAAAGCGGGGGGACAATGGTTGGAAGTTACTGGGACTTTGCCAAAGCTATTTAAAAACCCTAATACAGCATTCCAAATGGTATGCTATCTCTTTTTGTCCATCCTTTTACTTTGATTTTTTCCCCCCTGAGGCTTTATTTAAAGGAAGTCTTTTGTAAGTAGCATATACTTAAGGTTTCGAAAAAATCTAGTCCGACAGTGTTTGTCAGTGAATTAGAGAATTTCAGTGTGGTTACATTTCTCATGTAATTACTCATATATTTGGGTTTAAATCTAGCATCTGATTATTAATTTTGTATTTGTCCTCTCTCTCTCTCTTTTTTTCTCTTCTTTCTTGCCTTCTTTTGAATTAATCAAGTATTTTTTATTATTCCACTTTTCCTCCTCTTTTGGCTGGTTACAAATGTTTTACTTTACTTTTCATGGTCCCCATAGAGATTACAACTTGCACACTTAAATCATGGGAGACGTTTCCCGAGCGTGTACTTCTTACTGTTTCCAAACAGCACAACAGCCTTAGGAGACTTTAATTCTATTCATCCTTCTCTCGCATTTTGTTTTTTTATTGTCATGAATTTTAACACTGCACATTTCTTAGCCCCCAAAAGGCATAATTGTTATGGTTTTACACAGTCAGGATTTACATGGATTTACCTGCGTATTGATCTTTTCTGTCATTCTTCATTCCTTTCTGCCACTTCAACTTCTGTGTGAGGTCATTTTTCTTTGGCCTCAAGAATACTTAGTGTAGGTTTCCAGCAATAAATGCTGTTTTTCCTGTGTCTGGAAAATGCCAACTAAATAAATAACTTGCGTTATTTGCCCTTTTTTAAGAGATTTTATTTATTTATTTGACAGAGAGAACTCAGAGAGAAAGAAAGAGAACATGAGCGGGGGGCGGGGAGGCAGAGGGAGAGGGAGAAGCAGGCTCTCTGCTGAGCAGGGAGCCCAACTCGGGGATCGATCCCAGGATCCTGAGATCATGACCTGAGCTGAAGGCGGATGCTTCCAGCTGAGCCACCCAGGCGCACCTGCCCTTTGTTTTTGAAGGATAGCTGGAAAAGAGAATTTAGTTTGACTGTCATTTCCTTTCGATGCTTTCCTGTCTAGATTTAAGTCTCCCCTGCTAAAGAGCAAGCGGGATGATGTGATTTTATGTTCGTATCTATGTTACATAACAAATTAGGTGACAGTATTATACCAGACACCACGCAACTCCAAGATGAGTGTAGACAGGGTCTGGGCCGTCAAGGAAGCTTACGGTTGAATGGAAGAAGCATATATACTTACATAGTTTAAGGGACTAAATCCAAAAGGGTGGAAGGAGGGAAGGTGCTCGATGTACAGCTAATTGGCCATTATGGCTCTAAGTGGGAACATGAGTGTGAAGATGCGTGCCAGGTTAAATTCCTGCCCTGGCAGCTTATCACTTTGGGAACATTCTGGTAAGTTACCTGGCCTCTCTGCCTCAGTTTGTCCCTGAGGAAATGGGGGCATCATTAGTGCCTGTCCTGTGAGCTGTTGTGAGAATTAGTTGCCTGTGTCCCACAGTAAGTGTTTGGTGAATGTTTACTATTCAGAGTTGCAATTATTTCCCAGCTCTAGAGACAAGAGAGATGGAAGAATGTTCCTAAGTAGCTCCAACTCTCATACACATAATGGATCCTTTAAGTCCTGAACTCCGGGGGTTCGTTACTGTCTGTTGGGTGGGGAGGTACTTCCAGTTCCAGCACAGCTTAAGCTGGACGGTTGAGTGTCAGGCTTGCCATCCGGGTTCAGTGCCCAAGAACTGGAAATTCCAGCTCATGGTAAATATTTATTCCTTACTGCCTGAGCAAATGTTCCTAGGCTGGGGAGGGTTCCTCTAGTGGAGAAACAAAGGTGATGGTATGTGGGAAGATAACGGTCTGCTTTCTCACTGGCTGTCAGAAAAAGGGAAACAAGATTGAGCAACTGAGTTTCTAGTTTGACTCTCTCCTCTCCTCTCCTCTCCTCCCCTCCCCTCCCCTCCCCTCCC
>NW_024425452.1:6231712-6299929 GCF_017311325.1 Ursus maritimus | reverse complement strand
TCTCCTCCCCTTCCCCCCACCTTCTCTCCTCTCCTCTCTTTTCTTTTCTTTCCTGGACTTGGTATAGTCAAATAGGCTTCAACAGTGTAATCTTTTTCTTTTCTTTTTTTCTCCTGCTTGGAGGGGGTGGGCTTGTGTTTTTTCTCTTTGGAAAACCTTGGGAAAATGATTTCTTGGACTCAGATTTTTCTATTTAACATGGGAAATCAAGTGGTTATCAGAATTAAATGAGGTACTGGTTTGTTAAACTGCGCGATATAAGAAAGGGAGGTAGGAAAGCGATGCTTACTGGCTAGGTTCGGCAGGATTTGTGTTTTGAATTTCAGTATTCCTTTATTGTCTCATTTGGATAAAAGATGGAAAAGGAATTTTAAGTACGTTAAAAAATGATCATCTTAAAAACAACCACAATAATTTAAAATACTATAAAGTGTTACTTCAGCTGTCTGCTTTGACCAGAGATTCACAAACGGAAAGAATTGGTCCCTGGGGCGCCTGGTTGGCTCAGTTCGTTAAGCATCCAGCTCTTGGTTTTGACTCAAGTCATGATCTCAGGATTGTGAGATCGAGCCCCACGTCGGGCTCTCCACGATCAGTGCAGAGGTTGCTTGAGATTCTCTCTCTCTCCCTCTGTTCCTCCCCCACATCCATAAATAAATAAGTAAATAAATAAATAAAATATTTAAAATAAAAAAATAAAAAAGAATTGGGGCTCATCAGGCAGGGGAGTTGGGTATCTTATCGCTCCTTCCCTCCTTCCAGTAGATTAGATAGAGTAAAACGGGGGCGCCTGGGTGGCTCGGTCGTTAAGCATCTGCCTTCGGCTCAGGGCGTGATCCCGGCGTTCTGGGATCGAGCCCCGCATCAGGCTCCTCCACTGGGAGCCTGCTTCTTCCTCTCCCACTCCCCCTGCTGTGTTCCCTCTCTCGCTGGCTGTCTCTATCTCTGTCAAATAAATCTTTAAAAAAAAAAAAAAGATTGAGTAAAACGACACCATAATTTAACTAGTGGACCTGAAGCCACCGTTGCTGTTGTGGGCTGCTGTGTAGCAGAACGATCCTTTGTTAGAGATTCTTGATCCCTTCCAGAAATCATGCAGGAGACCTATGTCCCAGAGACAGAGTCCACCCCCCCCCCAACTATAGTAGACAGTGTTTGGCGGCTGGACGGCTTTGCTCTGTATAATCAACTGCGAGAATCTCAACGGCGCCGAGAGCACTGGGCATTCTGTTTTGGCCAGGACAGTACCACTACTTCTGCTGCGGAGGGAACTACAGTCGCTGATTTTTTTTTCTTGACCAGCTGCAGGATGCAGCTGTCCTTATCTACGGTCTGACTGAGACCAACTATTTTCAGAAATGCAATACAGTGAGGGCGAGTTGAGGCAAATACCAGCTGTACGTTTAACTGCTGGCTTTTTGGCTATTCAAATTTGTCTTTGTCTTTAATTTGCCCGTTGGTCATCTCGGAGAAAATGGGGATTATTATCCCCAGGCCCTACGTTGTTAGCTGAACTTGCCTGTACCTTGCGCCTGCCCTCTGCCCTGTGACCACAGCGCTGAGGGTCATTTAAGGGCAAGTTCCTTTGCAAGGTGTGACTGTGGGCTCTGGGGAACCCCTGGTATGGTGAGAAGGGGACTTTATAAAGGGATTGCTGCCACACCATAGGCCCAGGTCCATTCAGTGGTGCTCGCGTGGAAGTTGGTCATCGTGTACAAAGAGGCGAGATCTGTGAATAAGCCTTCAGGTGCTCAATGTCATTTCAGGCCATTCTACTTATTGTCAAAGTCCAAGGTTTTGTTCAGTTAGTCAACAACCTTCTGTGGAGCACCAGCTGTGTGTCTGTACTATGTCAAGAAGGAAGGTGGTCTCCCGGCCTTTGAGTAGCTCAGTCACCGAGATGGAGACTCTTGTGCAAATAATGACAATTCAGTTGTGATCAGCAGATGTTAGAACAGAAGGGCACACAGGAAATTATAAGGTTGGAGCGGAAGGCGGGGGTACTGACCCACCAAAAAATACATGGAAAACAATAGCAGACATCTATTTATCCATTTGAAAGCCATTTTTTTTTTAAAGATTTTATTTATGTGACAGAGAGACAGCAGGGGAGTGGGAGAGGAAGAAGCAGGCTCCCAGTGGAGGAGCCTGATGTGGGACTCGATCCCGGAACGCGGGGATCACGCCCTGAGCCGAAGGCAGACGCTTAACGACTGCGCTACCCAGGCGCCCCTGAAAGTCATTTTTAAAGAAAAAAAACCAGACTGTAGTTTCTTTCGAGACTGGGTTTTGGTCCTCATCTCTGAGACTTTCCATCTGGTTTCTGCCTACGGAGCCCTACCTACTCGATCACACCAAGGGCTTCTCAAGCCGTTGGCTCTGCGAAGAACATTTGTTTTACTGAGAACCTTGCTGTGTTTTTGCTCAGTTGCAAGCTTTTCAGAAAGCTCTCAGTGTTGTGCAATATGGAAAGTACAGGAATAAAGGTGTAGTGTCTCACTTCACGGAAGGGCTGGAGTTCGAACTTTGAATCTCTAAGAACTAATAGAAGGGACTGGTGGATCCAACAATTTGACTTTTGACTTCTTAAATTCATAGCTGGCTGTAAGGATCTGGGGAGGATTAGAGACAGAGCATAGATACTGCAGATCATGAGTGTAAGTGCCCAGTCCTGCACTTGACATTGAGTAGGGGCTCAATACATGTTTGCTGCTATCTTCTATGTTGAAATTTGAATTCTGCATTTTCCTTTTTTGACTCAAGAGCAAATGATACCACTCTGCACGTTAAGGAGAAAGGGAACCAACATTTGCTGAGTATCTTCTGTGTCCCAAACACTGTCTGGGTGCTTGACATCTGTGATGACCTAGCAAGCTTTCACGGTCCTGAGAGGTATAGGTCGGTATTGAGATTTCAGACATATTTCTGTATTTTGTTGAAGGCCATGTTCAGTGTATGAAGCACCATTATACACATGACTGAGGAAGCTATTAAAACATTGCCATCTATAGTTATAAGATACATCCCTATTTGAGAGACGTTAAAATGTGAAAAAATTTACATCATAGGATTAATCAAATATGATAGTTGAGCTTGAGTGTACAGTTTATAAGGAGAAATCTAGAACCAGATTCTTGGGGTCTTGAGATTGACACACACTCTATCCTAACATGTATTCACACGGGCTTTTTTTTCTTTTTTCTTTTTAATATTGCCTTTAAGGATAAGCTGGATTAACCTAAGCAAGCTATTTAGTAAACACTAATTATGTTTCGAGCCCTGTGCCGGACACTGGAGATGCGAGATGAACACACGTGCATACAAAATACACACAAAACAAAGCACAAAGACAGGGAATCCTCTCTGAAGATGCACTGACAGTTTTATAAGAGGGCTAGCTATGCGAGCCACAATTTCGAGGAGGGTCTGTGGCTCTGAAGTGGGCTTTTATTTTTTTCCCGCGACGCAGTGTCTCTGTGTTCAGAAAAGGTAGAAGAATGTATTAGTTGATGACAACTTTCCACCCCTTAATCCACACCCTTACTGGCTTTCTCAGAGAAGCCACCGAGAGGGAATCAGAATCAATATCGTGAAAACAAGCTTATTGTCTCCATTGACTACCTGTGTCGGATATCATATGTTTGTTTATTTTTGAAGCCCAAGCTCATATCTGGATAAAGCTTCATAGCTTCCAGTTTGGGCCTAGCTTCTCCATCCTATGTTTACGAGACTGTCTCTTGGTCTGTTATAACTCCTGTGCCAATAGCAGTCACACTTGCTAATGACAAATTGCATCATGGTCAACAGTGGGTTTTATGATACAGCAGTTGATTTCAACATTTTAAACCTATTCCTCCTATTTTTGGGGAGCATCAACTGTCACTCTTGATTTTCCCATTAATTTTTTTTTTTTTTCACAGAGAAACTTTGATTTATCCACAGTTGGGCTTTGTCAGGGAACAGTCTGGAATGACCAACCATTAAAATGACTTGTCACCAAAAAAGAACTAGGAAAAAAAAAACATGGGGAAATTCTTCTTTGTTTTTATTCTCAGAACAGTAGGTAAGTCTCTTCTGACAATGATAGAAAACACTGAAGTCATTCAAGAAAGATTCAAGTACTTAACAATTACTGTACAAGCCAGAAAACATCATAGGCAGGATCAAAAGACAGAATAATGACTAGGAGAAGTTGTTCGCAACATAGGGTTAATAGCCTTAAAAAAAAAAATGAAGAGCTTTTACAAATTAATGAAAAGACCAATGACCCAAAAGAAAAACGGGCAGTCTGTGAACAGGAGAGTTCACAGAAAAGGAAATACTGAAGATTCTTAAAGGTGTATAGGTTTTTTAGCCTTGCTTGGAACAAGAACAATTAAAATGGAAACTTACACTGAGATACACAATTTTAAGCTCTTAGATGGTAGGGAGGGAAAAGTATGACACCATTGTTGTGTTGTGAGGGTGTAGGGAAAGAAGTACAGTAGCCATTGCTGAGATGTGTGTACCTTAGCCCAACCCTTATGGAGAACCATCTGGTATTATCTCCCAAAGAATATGGCAGTTGACTACTGACCTTGCACTCCCAGGAATATGTCCTACATATAGTCTCACCTACCTCCGCCATGTGTGTAGAATATTACAAGTCCAAATATTGCTCGTAGCATCATTTGTAATAAAAGACTGGAGACAGCATAAATGCCCTTCAGCAGAAAACTAGTTGTGGAAGTTGCGGAACATCCGCACAGTGGAACAGTCTGCACTTGTCGAAAGGAGCGAGTCAGCCATTTGTGTGCTAACCTCAAGAACTGTTTTTAAATGAAAAAAAGGCACAGTGCAGAACAGTGGGTGCCCTTGGCCGCCATATTGTGTTAAAAAAAAAAAAGTAGAAAAGTGTAATAAATACAGAAGAGCTGGGGTCGGGTGGAGAATATGTATTACTTATTTACTGGTGTATCGACTGTGTGGAAGAGGACTCGAGGAATTGTTAAGAGTCACCACCAGCAGGGGACCGAGTAGCTGAGTACTGTAAGCCAGAGGTTAATAAGGGAGAAGTATTTTTCACAGTAGCCCCTTTCATACTTTTGGAATTGTGTACCAGGTATATTCTAATTCTAATGGCATGCACCCAGCTAATGATTTTATTAAATAAACTAATTTAATCAAATTGAGCAAGCTCAAAACACTTGGAGTCACCGAGATGAGCTTGAGCCTTCTTATCTCAAGGTCACGAGTTTCCTATGAAGTTACTTTCTATCTTCCACAACGCCTTAAGGCAAGCTCGTAAGATTCGTGCCGCTTCTTTTCATGGTTAGAATTGTTCAAAGGCTTTTTTGTGGGAAAGGCTTCCTAATGGGTTCTCAGTGAGTGAAGTTTATAGGGAAGCCCACGTCATTTCCAACAGTATGATCTCCTCATGTGTCCATGGGGCTGAGCTCTTGCAAGGCTCAGCAGTATGTCTGAATGTGAGTGAGCTCCAGCTCTGAACCAGGAGAGCCCACTTACTCTTTCTATCATCACTTCCTTTTTCGAGAAGGCTAGTCAGTGAGTCAGCTCAGGGCTGCAACATTACCGTTGATGTCAGCAGCCTGGACAGCTTGCAGACACATGCGCCAGCAGCTGGGCGGGGCTCACCCTCCCTTCCTTCTCCCTCCAGAGCCAGCTGGTTCTTACCAGCTCTGGCAGCTTCGTACAGCACTCCTTGTGGCTTCCTGTGGCTTTCCGCCTCTACATCCAGGAGAGGAACCGGTCCCTTGTTTCGGGCAAGGATTAGCCACCTTCACTTAAATGTGGGTGGATTCGTAGCCTTTGGGATTCAGTTTTGAAGTTAACTCTTAGAAATAAACAGAATTGACAGATGACATATACACGCAAGACTTGGCAACTACCTTGACTTGGGCTTGGGGTAGTTAAAGGAGAAACACACTCTGGCCAGCTAACCTGGGATAAAGTTTAAATATAGCCTTAAGTGAGATTGCAATCGATACAAAATACTTTCATTATGCTATGCTTGGATAGATCTAGGGTGGGTGTGAGATGTCTTTTAAAATAATTTCCCAGTGCCTTTACCATTTTCTGCCCAAGTTAATCCTCCGAGCCTCCCAAGGGTGAGTTCCTTCGTTCTGTGGGCTCTGCTGGGGCTCCCAGCTCCCCGGGGGGCAGTGCAGAGCTCGGTGCCTACTCAGCTCTGCTACCGTCCTGGTCTGACACAGGGCTTCCCAGGGAAGCTGAGCAGGGCTTCTTGGCATTGCACTCCTGTTCCTGCTTCCATCCCATGACCTCCAGTGGCCCTGGGGGGATCTAGACCACATAAGGCCAGCAATGTCCACCTGGCAGCTGATGATTGCGATTTAAGTGTTAGCCCCATTCCCTGCTGATGCAATGGAAGCACCCCCTTGTCTTCCTTTCCTGCGGCAGGGGCTGGGCAAGAGAAGAAAGAAGGAAAGATAACAACAGGCTAAAGAATCAGAAGCCTAGGAAAAGTTTGGGGAATTTTTGTCTTATAGTTATTTGGCTCTTAGCCCTTTTGTAAAATTATTTTCTGAACTAAAAAAATAAGGTTTAGGAAACACAGAAAAGTTGAAAACACAGTGCAGTAAACACCCATAAACTTACCACTTAGATTTAATAATTAATTCACATTTTAACATCTTTGCTTTATCTATCATCTATCTATCTATCTATCTATCTATCTATCTATCTATCTATCATCTATCTATCTATCTATCTATCTATCATCTATCTATCTATGCATGTGTATTTCTAGTTCATATTTCCACTTCCAAAACTTCCCTCTAAATTTCTTAAAACTGATACTACTTCTAAGGGCTAAGGAATCAGCATCTTCCCGTGCCCTTCCTTTTTTTCTTTTTGTTTGCCCCCGCCCCCCAAAAAATTACTGCGTAAATTTGGATTATTCTTGCCAAGACCTCTATTCTGAGTTGAATTTAATAAGAATTCACACAAGAAGAATAAAGTCATTGTCTCCTACCCATTTTTCCCTTTTATTAAGTTGGGGACCACCGCTGTATTTGTTTCATTTTTATAAAGGAAGAAATCATTGTATTTCTCAGGTGTTCTTCACTGTCTGAACTTGGAAATTGAATAGATTCAGATAATTTTTTGAGAGACAGTTGGTAACCGTCATTATCTGAACCCTCATTTATATCTGAAATCGTGGAACTACATAGATTTAGATAACAAAGCTTTCCTTATTATCTGCATTCCTGTTCCCTAAACACAGGAGCTACATAGATTCCGATATCTAGATACTCGTATGGCGAGGGAGATGGCCCTTGCTTTTATCAGAGCCTGTTCTTACATACTTATTAGACCTATAGGAGGTCATGAAATCTAATTTGATTTCGATTACATGAGCACGTGGGAGAGCAGGGGGAACAAGCTTGAGATACTATCATCATCCTTAAATAATTTTAGTTATGTATTTATTTGTGACTGTAATTCCTTTGAGATAAAGCTTTAGTGGAAATTGAATGTGTTTTGTTTTTTTAAACAGTCACTGGTCTGTTGGGATCTGGAATATTTTCAAATACAGAACCAAGTTCTTGGGCCACAGTTGAGGTGTCTGATATTTACAGCATCTCTCATCTTTATCTCAGGGCCAGAGTGGAAGCTCGCAGACCCTGGCCTTTTGCCCCTTCCCTCTGGCTCAGAAGCCGGAGCAGCTCCTTGTGGTCGTGTGATTGCTTGTATTGAGTGTACAGGGGTTTGACATTTCCTGTAAATGCCTAGTGGGTCCGGACAGAGAAGTGACATGGCTCAGCAAGGAGGATCCCTTGGAAACCAGATGGACCTGATCTTGAATCCTCGCTTTGTGACTTTGGGCAGATTATGCAACCCTCTTAGTGGCTCCGTTTTCTCATGTCAGATGAAGCTCGTAAGAGCTACCTTCACAGCAAACGGATTACTTATATTTCGTGCTGAATCATTTTGCACAGTACTGGTAATGCTTTATTTCTTAAAGTCCCTCTTGTTTACTGGATCTGAGCAAGAAGTTGGTCAGCTCAGATGGAATAGCAATTCGTTTTCACTGAATTTAGCAAATGGGCTTTGAAAAACCATTATTAAAGTGATGGAAAATTTCACAAATGTGGCATAGGATTTTCTCTTCTTTTTCAGTGTTAGATGAGGTCTGGAGGGAAAGTTCAGTGGAAAGGGTAGCCTTTGACTGTGAAGAAGCTTCTTCTTGAGTCTATCGGGCATGTCTGGCTATAGAGGGGGAAAGGGGGACCTTGTGGAATCCAGCTGGGTAGTGCCAGGAGCCAAGGGGTTAAGTTGAACCACTTTAGCAGATTGGCAAGGAGCATCTCGGCTGGGTAATTAATGCTTCATTTCAGGGGGTCATTGATGCATCAAAGTTGTTAATTAGTTTTATGAAAACAGATTGTGCAACTGCAGGGAGATAGTAATTGGGTAGTAATTGAAAATAACTCTGGTAAACCTTAGTTGAGTGCACCAGTTGGGGGTAACTTGGAAGGAGAAAGGGCGCTGGGTTGGGTGGGTTGGGGGTGGGGAGAATGACGTAGCAATTGTAGGGCAGATAAGGAATAAAACATCAGTTGAACAGAGATGACCTGGTCTAATCTTTTTTGTTCAGAAGTGAGGAAACAGGTCTAAGGAGAGCAGGGGTTTTTCTAAGACCACACAGCTAGTTAGAGGTCTATTTCCTTTCTTCCCTTGCAGTGACATCCCAGGATATTAATGACTTTGATGTCTAGGAGTTGACAGTGAGGAACGTACAATGCATGCTGGGAAGACCGCTTCTAAGACTGAACGTGTACTTAGGAAAGCTGCTAGATCACAGGAGGGAAGAAAGGTGGTCTTAGAACCCTGTTTCATTTATAAATCACTTTTGCCATGACCAAGCCTTGCAAGGATGTCCCTTTACCACCCATGGCTGCACCGTCCCCAAGGACTAGAAAACTCTTCAGCCTTCCACAGTGTATCCTCTTAGGAAGGGCCAGTCAACGGGAAGTGCGTTTTGGTTTGATATTAAAAGAGAAGACTTCTTTTTGAGCTTGTTTCAAGTTGTAATTTAGCCGAGCGCCCGGAGCAGCCACTTCTCTTTGGAACCTGTAGGAGCAGAGGGTTACCGGGACACGGCTGGAAATGGCTTATTCCACCGTAGCCCAAATGCAAGTTCAATCACAAATGCCGCAGCACACCTCTATAGCCCAGAGGTGTTGGAGCCCACAAATTTCAATCAATACCTTGTTGACCTCATCCATCTGGCTGGTTCCTTGTCCTCAGTGGTTCTGGTGATCAGAAAGGCAAACAGTCAGGTCAGGAGAGGAGCTCTAGGTGTGACTCAGGCGTGGAGTTGAGGTGAACCGTTTCTCTCTCTTCCCCTATCACCTGGGACTAATAAATGCAAATATCTGGAAGGACTAAGTGTACTTGCATGGAGACTCATCAGGAGGACATTTGGGGGCTCATTTGGCCAAAAATAAATTGCATGCTCTCGAAGTTCACACAATAGAACCGGTCTGGTTTTGGCTGCTGGGGGAGCTCTCCCCTCATTATCCCTGCCTCCTCCCCTTCCTGTGTGTCTTACCGTCTCTGCCTCATTTCCCCAGTGAGTCTTCCAAGGAAGCATGATTCTCTCATGGCTGGAAGGCAAAAAGAATTATATTTTTTAAGTTCCTGCAAAGGGACTTCGATTATCTGGTGGATAGATGGCCTTCGCTGGCCAAGTTTCCCGAGACGCCTTTCTCTCAAGGTTTAATATCTACCTCACAGCAATAAGTTGGGGGGCAGTGTTGCCCTTTTGTGCCTGTGAACTCTTAACAAAAGCCACAGAGGCGCTCGGCCAAGTAGGTGATCCTCCAACTCTCCTGTTCCTTGGCTACCGATATAAATAGGAACCACGGCAGCCATAACATTTTCAAGTAGCAAAAGGAAAACCTACCGTGGTAACTGCTTTTAAAAATAACATCTATTGTTTTTATAATTATAAAAGTTCATATGTCCCTGTAGAGAATTTGGAAGGCTCGAAGAGGCATAAGGAATAAATTAAGTCACTCGTAATCTATTTTATGAATATTTGGATAAGTTTATGCTTTACAGCTTTTGCAAGAGGATGAGACCCTTTTCTGGCTTTCTTGTGTAAAGTATCTTTTAGAATCTAAATCTTTTAGTATCTAAATCTCATTAGAGGTATTCTTTATTTGCTGTGAACTCAACAGTGAACTTTCTGAATCAATAAAGAATTAATTTATTCCACATATCCTGATGACTTCATTTCCGATTAGCGCTGTCGTAGGTCATACGATGCTGGAGCTGCTGTGCTGCAGTGCAGTTTTGAGGGATATATAAATAGTAAGGTCAAGGGAGGAAAGAAGTTAAGTTTCTATGATTAAGGTTTTCTTTTCTTATAGGAAGAAAATGCAAATAACTTTAGAGAAATCTGGAATGCAACTGTCTGCTGTGTATCCTGCATAAAGCAAGGGATACCTATACTTAGTAGCTGAATAGATTTTTTAGAAAGATGATTGTCACACGATCTCGGCCTTTGGCTATGGTTGTTAGCCCCACTGTGGCGACGCTAAAACCATTCTTAGGGGCATTTTCATATTCACTTGACTCATTGTTAATTACAAGAGAGCATTCTGCAGCATGCTGTCTTTCTGAATGATGTTGGAAATCATGTACTTAATTTCCGTGGATAGGATCCTTTGACAAAAATGGGGGAAAATTAAATATTTAAAGTTTTGAACTAAGTTCAGGAAATGGGTGGGTGGACTCCTTAGTCTGTTGGCATGTGATTTGTGGGCAGGGATTTCTTTTTTTAAGCCAGAACAGTGCACTACATTGACTGACCATGTTGTCCAATGTAACGTTGTCCCTGAGAACCAAAGTGTAGACAAGTGCTCTTTGTCTAATTGAGTGAATAAAAAATGTGTATTGGCATGAATGGCCATGTGCATTTTTGGAGAGGAGGGGCACATGCCAGGGCCCTATTGAATTAAAAAATTTAAAAGCATATACATAAAACTTGTCTGTGGATCAAAAGGGGGCAGCTGGGAATGCATTACCCAGGCCTTAAACTTGTACTGGAGTTAGAAGCGGGGTGTGGGTGGTTGTGCAGAGGACAAATGCTGTTGGAACAGTAGACACGTGCCATAATTGGTGGTCTTTGGAATCTGCAGTCGGTTGCAAGAATTTCTCAGGACTTACAGGTAGTAAAAGAGGCAGTCGTGTTTGCTTTGTGCTTTTTACAACTCTTCAGCCTAATACTTTGAAATCAGGGTCAATGTCTTCCCGATTGAGGAACTTGAAAATCTTTTGCTTGTCATGTGTGAGTGAAGTCCTGAGGGTTCTAACTGAACCCTGCCCCATGGGATCTGGCCACCTGGCTTCCAGACTTGCATCCGTGCCAGAAGAGCCAATAAAAAGATTAAGGTCAATGGACTTGGAAGATGTCACAAGTGCCTGCCAGAGTTTTAAAGTCTAGTGGCAAACGACAAGCCAAGTAGAGATATCAAGCAGACCTGAGTTGAGGGCTAGCCTTCTCCCAATGGCTGTGTGCCCTCTCTGGGCCTTACTCATTTCACCTGTAAAATGGGGTGATATCACCTATCATCTCCCCACTCCACACCTGGGTGGTTTTTACCTCCCCTAGCCAGCTGTAGCAACATCCTGACTGGTCTATTTTGTTTCTTGCCCCCCTAAAATCCATTCTCCATGTACCAGCCAACGGTCATGAAGTTCACCATCTCCATCTGAAAACATTTTGTTTGCTTGCTTCCTTGTTATTGTCTTTCTGACCCAGCCTTCCAGAATGCGAGCTTCACTGTCTCCATTAAATCCTTCGGAGTGGTACCCTGGCTCCTGTGGGGTGGTCCTCATGCTCTCCGTTCAGCTGCTTTTGCCTCTGGTGTTCTCCTGAGCTGCTTTGAAATGGGAGTCAGGAAGCCTAGGGTCTAGCCTTAGTTCTGCCTCTTACTGGCCCATAATTGAGAAAGTCACATCATTTCTCTAGACCCCAGTTTCCTTGCTTGTAAAGAGAGGGTGTATTAGTTTGCTTGGGCTACCATGATAGAGTACCACAGACTGGAATCTGCTTTTGTCACAATTCTGGAGGATAGAAGTTGAAAGGTGTCATCAGACTTCTCTCCTTGGCTTGTAGAAGATGGTAACCTTCACCCTCTGTCTTCACACTATGTGTGTCCGTGTCCTAATGGCTTCTCATAAGGACGCCAGTCATATTGGAGTAGGACCCAATTATCCCCTAATCACCTCTTTTTGAAGTTCCTTAGTTGGCCCTGTCTCCACGTACAGTCATATTCTGAGGCGCAGGAAGTTTCAACTTCAACATATGAATTTTGGGGGATATAATTCAACCCATACAGAGGGGAATGTACTAGATATTATCTAAGACCTTTTCCAGCTCTATGAAATTATATTTGAAGTTGGAGTTCTTCCTCTTCACTCCCTTGCCCTGTTCCACTCCTGAGAGGTAACAGCTTGGTGCATATGCTTCTTAATTTTTTTTTTTTTTTTAAGATTTTATTTATTTGAGAGAGAGCGAGAGCTTGAGCGAGGGGGAGGGTGCTGGTGGGAGAAGCAGACTCCCCACTGAGCAAGGAGCCCAATGCAGGGCTCCATCCCAGGATTCTGGGATCATGACCTGAACCGAAGGCAGATGCTTAACCAACTGAGCCACCCAGGCGCCCCTGCTTCCTAATTTTTAATGCTTGTACATAGCCCCATGTGTATTTTTGAAGAGTTTAAAAAGTGTGCGTGTGTGTGTGTCTGTACATATGTATGTGTGTCTAGCAATGATGTAAGTTGTGGACTGTCAGAACAGCAGCATTTATCTATAAAACATTAAATGGAACAAAAAGAACACCTGAGGGGGTTTCAGTTTCATTTTTTTCTCAACAGTTTTTGAAGTATATAATAAAAAACATTTTTGTTTGTTTCCTCCTCCAGCTGGAAACCGACAAGCTGGCTCTCCCGATGAGCCCCAGCCCCCTTAGCCCGAGCCCCATCCCCAGCCCCAACACGAAACTTGAGAATTCCACTCTGCTGACGGTGGAGCCTTCCCCTCTGGATAAGAACAAGGGCTTTTTCGTGGATGAGTCGGAGCCCCTTCTTCGCTGTGACTCCACATCCAGCGGCTCCTCCGCGCTGAGCAGGACGGGCTCCTTTATTACCAAAGGTAGGGACATTGGCAGGACCGCTGTAAGGAGTATTCGTTCTGTAAGCCTCCCCCAGAGGAGCCCCCGTGGTTTCTCCCTGGCCAGTTCCACAATCCAGTGGGATTTGGGTCATTTGGGTGACTTGCCCGGCAAGACCTATCGTAGACCCCAGGACTTCACCAGCCAGCCAGCCAGCCTGGACCCACCCAGGTCTTTACAGCTCTGATTATCTGGCCGAGAGTCTGCATTGGTCGCCCTTTATCCTCATGATGCTATCGACGGTGTTTCGGGAAGGTCTGATAAAATGTAGTCTGGCAGGTTTTTTTGAAAATTATTTACCAGGTTTGTAGAATCCAAGGATTTAAAGTATAACCTATCTTGTGAGTCAGAAGTGTTGGTTTCAGTGACTCAAACAAATTGGAATAGCAGTGTTTTAAATATTGTGGGTTAGTACATTTGGTAAATAATTTGCCACTTGGCAGTTTTTAATAGCAGGATAGGGATTGGCAGGCATGCTGTATTGATCACAGATTTTTGTTTGAAATTTCCCAGTTTGGGTAATTCCATTTATAATTTTCGTGAAAGGGTTGTATTTTATGTTATGCTGTAGTTGATGATTATAAAATATGTCCTATTTTCTATACTTCACCCATTTAGATGATCTATTTTGTATTTATATGAAAGATTTATATTTTAGTTTGTATTTTATGTTCCATGTTCTGTTTTAGGGGAAGCTTTTTATAATAGTAATGAAAGTTATAGTCATTCCCCTCCTTGCGTAAGGTCTGACCCAAGAAGCAGTATTTTCTTATTTGTGTGCTTTCATTCTTAGCAGTTTAGTTTTAAAATTTATCAGTGTAATTAGAAAGTCAGATGAGCAGATTAGATTGGCTTGGAATTTTTGAGGGGCATAGGTGAACTGATGTCTTTTGTTTGGTAAACACAGACGGGGAGAGTGGTTTTTTGTTTTGTTTTGTTTTGTTTTATTTCTTTAAGTTTCTGTAAGTATTTCAGCATTCTCCCGAGTTTTAGAAGAATCTAGAAGTCTTTTAAGTCTAGGCAAAGTCATACTAATGACAATCGACAACCCATTCAAGTGGTTCCTCGTCTGATCGCCATGAGTCAAATCTTGTTTGTTATCTTAAGTGCAAGGCACGTACAAACTACTGTGTTCTTTAAAATGTGCCAGAGGTTCCCTTCCTCACCGTGAGGGTGGGGGTGGGGACAGCCTGCGGGGAGGGGAGCTGTCCCTCCTAGCGCTCCTTCTCTCCTCGGTTTCCCCAGTACAGTCCCTTACCTCTGTCCCCTTCCCTCCTCTCTCCTCCCTGCAGAAAAGAAGGACACAGTGTTGCGGCAGGTACGCCTGGACCCCTGTGACTTGCAGCCTATTTTTGACGACATGCTCCACATTCTGAATCCTGAGGAGCTGCGGGTGATCGAAGAGATTCCTCAGGCTGAGGACAAGCTGGACCGGCTGTTTGAGATTATCGGAGTCAAGAGCCAGGAAGCCAGTCAGACCCTCTTGGACTCTGTGTATAGCCATCTTCCCGACCTATTGTAGAACCCGAGGGATACTGCACTCTGGAAATGACTCAGTTTAGTGGCAGGGTGGTTTTTCGTTGGTTTTGTTTTTGTTTTTCTAGTTTTTTGGGTGTGTGCGCGCGCGCGTGCACGTGTGTGGGTGTTTAACAGAATATATGGCCAGTGTTTTGAGTTCTTTCTTTCTTTTTTTAACCCTTCTAGGAAGTTAGTTTATAAGTCTTCTCAAGGTGTAACTGTTGAAAAATACCCACCACTAAAGTTTTTTAGGTTCCATATTTTCTGTTTTGACTTCTTTATGTATTTTCAGCATTGTTCTGTGCACTTTAAATTCACTTAACGTACCACGAATGCAGTGTGGCTTTCCCTGCACACTGGATTGTGAGGCTCTTAACATCTTAAAAGTATAATGGCATCTTGTGAATTCTCTAAGCAGTCTATATGTCTCGACATCACATCTGCTTTTTTTTTTTAAATGATTACTATTTTTATTATTGTTTGTAATTTACCAATTTTCTTAAGGGTTGAGGAAATGTAATACCCCGTTGAGTTACTGTAATACAATTAGATCTTGAGTTCTCTTTGTAGTATGCCTTGGTGTATAGTTCATATTCATGGCTGAAACTTGACCACACTGTTGCTGATTGTATGGTTTTCACCGGAGCACCGTGTAGAATGCTTGATTACTTGTGCTTCTCTTACGCTATTATGCTCTGGGCTGGAGACCTGAAATCCTCAAGCCAGCAGAACTTGCTATTTAAGTGGCTTGACAACTGGGCCACCTAAGAACTTGAACTTCATCTTTTAGGAATTGAGCTGTTCTGGAACATACTGCTGCACTTTGGAAAGTCACAACTGAGTGCCGGTGGCACCTTTTTCCATTGGGAATTTGCCCAGCTTTGCTTTAAAAGATGTCTTGTTTTTTATACACACATAGTCGGTAGGTCCAGTCCGCCTCAAGGCCTTGGTCTTGGTGGGTCTCCTTCGTCCTTCAATCACTTTAATTAAAAATGGCTGCAGCTGTAAGAACTCCTGTCTGATATATTTGCAACTCTGCTCCCATTTATAAACCTGCTCTCTCTAATGCTCCGTTGGCAGACTCGAATGCAAAGGTGGTGTGGACTCCCTTCGTGTGGGCGGGGTTTATGGGTCGTGGTGAGGGACTGATAACAGAAAAATGCCTTCAAGTGTACTAATTTATTAATAAATATTAGGTGTTTGTTACTTGAGTGGTTTGAGTGTATTCACTACTTGCCTTATACATGTGCTCAAGTTACAACTCTTTGGTGAGTCTCTTGGAAAAAGACGTGTGTACCCTAAAAATCGCAGCCTTTCGGGTCTATAAATCATGCAGATTAACAAAGCTTTGTGTCTGGAAGAGTATCTGGAGATAGTAGGGGAAGGATGGCCCAGCATTAAAGATGACCGAGCATTTCCAGGTTACTGTCTTTTGAGGGTAAATCTGAGGCTCCTGTTCTGGAGTTTGCCCCTATTTTAAGAACTGAGGATTTGGAGGGGGAGAGGTGGAAATGATGACCAGGCCCTGGAGGATATTCTTACTCGTGTCCACCTAGGAAGTTTACCACTCGTGGGGGGTCTGTAGCCGTTCACAGGCTTCCGTGTGAAACTTCTTTCTCCCTGAGTAACTTCAAGGGGCTTCCTTCGGCCTAGGGCAAGGCAAAGTCTTAAGTTGATGGGATATATTACATCATATTATAAATTATGTTGTATCTCGTATTTGATCACTTAACTGCCTTAGCCTGGGAACCCCGACTCTAGAATTCCAATGACCAGGACATCAGCAATTCTGAGTTCCTCTTTCAGTGGGAAAGTAGAAGTAGATGGCCTCTCCCAACACTTTGACTCCCATGTCAGTGACCTTAAAGGGGTTTTCTGCTTTCATCCACTTCCATGTGGCTGGTTTCTAGAGAACTATTCTGGCATTTGGTTTTATGGTTCTCAGGCCAGGTTTCCCTTCCTCTTTTGTCAACGGAAGACAGGAACTTCACAAACAAAAGCAAACTAGAATGGGTTAGAGATAGTAGCGGAGGAGACAGAGTGTGTTTTTCAGAGGATTTAAAGACTGCCACTTCTTTTTGTGGGGGTTGAAACATAAATCAGTGTTGTGGTTACTAAGTTTGTAAGTTATTCCTAGCTTGGGGATTATTATTTTCTTAACCATTTATGCAGCTTTATACTTTAAAAAGTGTTTTTTACATTATCTTGTTGAAACCTCATAAGTATCTTACAGGTACTATTACGGTACCCATTCTGTAGATGAAAAATAAGCTTATAAAGCCTAAGGAGCTTGCTTAAGGCTCTACAACAGAGCTGTAGAGATCAGACTTAAGTCTGAATCTAAGGCTGTTTGCTCAGGGCTGATGATAACCAGAACTGCTTTGTCAGTCTGGATCAGTGGACACAGAGATCACAGTGATGAAATTTATTTGGCTTATAAGGAAAGCCTGATACTTAAATTCAATAAATAATTGTGAACGTATAGGAATGGGGTGATGATCCAAGGGAAAGGGGCATAGAAGTTGTGGTAAAGCAGAAGCTTAATATTGAATTAATATAGAGCTTACCCCCTCCGAAAAAGCAACCCCAAGCTGCATTATTAAAAAAAATAAAAAATAAAAATACACACACACACACACACACACACACACAATGTTTGGGTCAGAGTTTATGACAGTCTGATTTATATATGATGTGGCTCACTTTGGAGATTTTCTCTGGTTTGAGCTGCCTGCCTTCGAGGGCTGTGCTGAACTAGAAGGTTTCCAATGTGGGGGTTGGAGGGATAACCAGAAGAATAAGAAACAGAATCAGGAGCAGTTGTTGAGAAATCTAAACCTTACAACAAAGATCGTTTGAGTGGGAGAAAAACTATCTTCAGTTATTTGCAGGGCTAAGGAAGAGACAATTTCTTTTTCTTTAGAGAGTAATACTGTTTCCTCTAGGCCAATTTAGGTTAAATGCACAGGAGCTTTTAAACAATTAGAGCAGGCTGTTTTTCAAAGGAGAAAATGACTCCTACTCTGGGGAAACGTTGGACGGGCTTCAGTGGTTCTCAACCTCGCCTGTAAATGATCACCTGGGAATGAGCAGTCTTATAAAGGCAGGTTCCCAGAGAGTTCGATTCAGAAGGTTTGCAGTGAAGGAGAGATCCAGCATCTCACTCCTTTTTTTCTGGAAACTCACATTGGGCTAAGTGCTTGAGATCCTGGCCACAGTGGATGGCCACAGCACCTGGGAGCTTGTTACAATGCATAACTTGAGGCCACTTTGCTATGCTCCTTAAACTTTAATGAGCAAATGAAACACTTGGGGATCTTGTTAAAATGCAGGTTCTGTTTCAGTTGTTGAGGGGGGTGGGTACCTAGCTGATGTGGATGCCGCTGGCCTCTAGGTCACCCTGAAGAGCCCCGACTATGCCTCTGTTTCAGGCAGAATAGTGCTGATATGCGAGAAGATTACACCAATTCCAAATGAAAGAAGTAAACAATTGCTGACGATCCAAGGAGATTTCCAGAGTCAGGCAGTCCTGGTCAAGATCTAGGCAGTGACTCTTGATCCTGGTTGCACATCGAAATCGGCAGGGGAGCCTTGGGAAATCCAGTGCCCAGGCTAAACTCCGTATCACTTACGCCAGAGTCTTAAGGGCCTGGGACCCAGGCATGAGCATTTTTTAACACTCCCCAGGAGACACCAATGTGTAGTCCGCTTGGACAGCCACTGATTTAAGAGTTTGGGAAGACGGTGCTGCTCAATCCTCACCCCAGGTCTGATGGATAAATCTTAGCAGGGAGTCAACCTGGAAATCTGCAATTGTGATTTTGCTCTACGTAGTCCCACTTAACTCTGCAGACTTGCGTTGGGACCTATAACCCTACTGTAAAATTCTGTGTTGATACACAACCAAGCATGGAGGGGGCAACATCTTAAAGCTTCATTGCATTGATGCAACCAATCAATGCTTCGTGGCCTTGAGCATTATGCATAAGGTATGACTAACCAAGAACATTTGGGATGTGATGTTATTCTGATTGGCGTTTCTATACATATTTGATTGAAGGTTTGCCAATTTTCAAAAAATAAAGAGCTGGTGAGTCATGAACCGCACTAGGTCATAGAATCTCAGACTGTTGTAGCCCCTGGGCTCTAGGAGCATCAGTCCTATTGTCCAGTCCTGTAGACACATCAGGCACTGATCCTAAACTTCGATTTGAGCAAAGGAGATGTGATCCATCTCTTGGTTAGCAGAGTTGTGGCCCTTACCTTTGTAAGGAAACTTGGACATTATGTAGAAATCGTGTGGCTTTCAGGTGGGAAGTTAGGCTCATTTCTGCTACCTAATGGCAGAGCCCGGTTACCTTAGTCCCTGCCAGCACTCTTTCACTGTTCCAAGATCCTTATTGTGCCTCTTTTCTTGAAAGGAAGTAGAATGTGAAGTGAACGATTTGGACAAGAATTATTTGAATTAGAAACAGTTTTTACCCTAGTTGACTTCAAGGAGCTGAACATGTGAAGCATGTTGGGTGCCAGCGTCTTTATCATTTCCAAAACACAGATATTCATAAAACACCTTACAAGGGTATATCAAAAACATGGCAGTGGATACCTCCAGGGAGAGGAACCGGCTGTTCAGGAGATAGGAAGGGGAAAAGAAGGACATGTTCTTTTCATGATTTGTTCTTTGCAGGCTTTTGAGGTTTGTACCATGTACATATGGTGTGGAATTGAAAAAATTATAAATAAAAACTATTTTTAGAATATTTCTGAGGCACCCAGGGAATATACGCTCGTGAAGACCAAGGTAAGAGTCACATGAACCAGACTTAAAATGTCAGTAATAGTTTCGTAAGGGGCATTTTTGTAAAATCTGCAGGGAGATGGTGTCCTGCTCTGCTCACCACCAACCCCAACCTCTATGATTTTAGATTCTTTTCCTGGAGTTGGCTCCGAAACAGACTTAATTAATGCAAAATTGAAATGGAGAGACTTCAAACTTAGAAACTTAGAGACATGGAACATCGTGGTGATTTTCTGGCCAATCTTTTTCTATTTCTCAATATAGGAATCACTTGTAATTAACAGCTTCAGGAGGAAAAAGGTCAAAGATTTCTTAAGAGTCTTTGGGTGGACCTTCATCTGTCCAGAGGAGATGCTTCCGTTCTGCACCAGCATGGTCTCGTTTTCTCTTACCTATTGCTGTGTCCATAGCAGGACGCCAAACTGGAAAGCTCATGAGGGAGGTGGAAGAGGAAAAAAGGGAGCTCATTTCCAATAGTCCTATGAAAATTGTTTCTCATTCTCTTTAGAAATTAGCACAGTTGATTCCACACTAGGTTTTGGCTCATTTTGTTCGAATATAGGGTACTCACCAACGGAAATGTTCATTTTATCACTACACTCATCCATCCACGAAACATTTGAACACCCACAGTGGGTCAGGCGCTATGCCAGAAGCTAAGAATACAAAGAAGAATTCCATACAAGACTATGGTAGCTACCATCGATACCAGGGCATTTGTCTGTTTGATGCTGTATCCTCAGCATCTAGAACAGTGCCTGGAACATGGTAGGTGCTCCGTTACTACATGTTGAATAAATGAAAGCACGTAGGGCTTGACCTCAAGTTCACATCTCAGAAAGGAAACAGACATAGGGTCATTATAATCCAATGTATCTAAATGAAATGATAGAAATACGAAGAGGATATTAGGCGAGTTAGAAACCGAATATGAATTAAGGGAAAAGATCACAAAGCTTTTTAGTGGAAGTCTCCCTTCCTATTAATTTCAAAGAAAACCGCGCCTGAAACAAAGGGCTGACAGTTGCAGTGTCATGTATTTCAAAGCTTTGGGGAATGCGATTGAAAAGGGGAAGCAATCCAGAAGGAAAACATAGGTGTTGTAGACATTATTACGCAAGCGAGGAGTTCATATTGTTTCTACATCGGCTGACCGTCCTTATGAGACAGGAGGCTCAGGCTTGTGACTGCTGTGTGTATGGTCCTATGCAATTGTATCACATGTGATTTCATGAAACCACTACCGTAATCAGAATACAGAACTGCTTTTTTTTTTTTAAGATTTTATTTATTTTTTGAGAGAGAAAGTGCACGTGTGAGAGGGTGATGGGCTGAGGGAGAGGGAGAGAAAGCATCTCAAGAGACTCCTGCCGAGAGCAGAACCCATCCCGGGGCTGGATCTCACAACACTGAGATCACGACCTGAGCCAAAACCAAGAGTCAGACGCTCAACCGACTGAGCCCCCAGGCATCCCAGGAACTGCTTTACCACCACAAAGATACTCCCTCCTGCTGCCTCTTTATAATGACACCTTGCCCTCTACTCTAAACCCTGACCACTGCTTCCCATCACGAGTTAGTCATTTAGAAACTGTTGTATACATGGAACCATGCAGGATGTATCTGAGATTGGCTTATTTTCACAGCATAATTCCATTGCCATCTAACCCAATTGTTCCATCTGTGAACACTTTGCTCCTTTTCGCTGCTGAGCAGCGTTCCACGGTAGGGAAGCACCATAGTGCATTTCAGCATTCATGCATTGGAAAACATTGGGACTGTTTCTATGTTTTTGGCTATTACAAATGAAGCTGCTAGGACCATTTGTGTATAGGCTTCATGTGGAAACAAATTTCACTTCCTTAGGATAAATACTCAGGTGTAGGATTGCTCGATAAAATGCTAAGTGCATTTTTAGCTTTATTAGTAAACCGACCAACTGCTTTCACAGTGGTGGGACCTGCTGATACATAAGAGATCCAGTAACTGCATCCTTGTGAGTCCTCAGTATTTTCAGTATTTTTATGTTAGTCATTCTAGTATGTGTGTAGTAGTACAAACCTGAATTTATAGTTATGGAAACATGCAAATGAGTAAGAGTTTAAAATCAAAAAGTGCTACCTTTCAGATGCTCACTTCTATTTAATTGCCAGAATTTCATTCTTTTAAAAATTTCATTTATTGGATACTTAAACATGAGATCAACCCTCGTGACAGATTTTTAAGCGTACAGGGCAGTATCATGTATTACAGGTGCAATGTACACAGTAGATCTCTGGAACTTACTCATTTTGCTTAATTAAAATTTATCACCTTTGATTAGTAACTCCCAATTTACTCCCTACTCCCAGCCCCTGGCAACCACTATTCCACTCTTTGATTCGATGAATTTGAGTATCTTAGATACTTCGCATAAATGAAATCATACAGTGTCTTTCTGGGACCGGCTATTTCACAGGCATGAACTCAAGGTTCATCCATGTTGTCACACGTTGCAGAATTTTCTTCTTTGTTAAAGTCTAAATAATATTCTGTTGTATGTATAGACCAGATTTTCCTGATCCATTCATCTCTCGATGGACATTTAGTCTGTTTCCATATCCTGGCTGTTGCGAATAGGGCTGCAATGAGCATGAGGGAACTAGTATCTCTTTGAGATTCTGATTTCAAGTATTTTGGATAAATTCCCAGAGGTGGGATTGCTGGATCATATAGTTGTTCTGTTTTTTATTTTTTGAGGAATATCCATATTGTTTTCCCTAAGGGCTATAACCAATTTACATTCTTAGTAATACTGTACAAAAATTCCCTTTTCTCCACATCCTCACCAAGATGTTATCTTTTGCCTTTTTTAAAAAAATGAGGTATAAATTGACATACAGCATTATGTTAGTTCAGGTGTGCAACATAATGATTTGATATTTGTATATATTGCAAACAGATCACCACAGTCAGTCTAGTTAACCTTTATCTTTTGACTTTTTGATAATGACCATCCTAACAGGTTTGAGGCGGCATCTCACTGTGGTTTTGATTTGTATTTCTCTGATGATTGCTGACATCGAGCATCTTTTTATAGACCTCTTGGCCATTTGTATGTCTTCTTTGGAGAAATGTCTATTCGTGTCTTTAGCCCATATTTTTAGGGTTATTTTTTGCTACCAAGTTGTCGGAGTTCTTTCTGTATTTTGGAAATTAACTCCTTATTAGATAAATGGTTTGCAAATACTTTCTCCCATCCCACTCGTTGCCTTTTCACTGTTGACTGTTTCCTTCAGAGGGAGAGGGAGAGAATCCTAAGCAGGCTCCATGCCCAACACAGAGCCCTAAACGGGGCTCGATTTCATGACCCTGAGATCATGACCGGAGCCAAAATCAAGAGTCAGTTGCTTAACCAGCTGAGCCATGCGGGAGCCCCCACTTGCCTATTTTGCTGTTGTTTTCTGTGCTTTTGGCGTCCTACCCATGAAATCATTGCCAAGACCAATGTCAAGTTTTCCCCTGTGTTTTCTTCTAGGAGTCTTATAGTTTCAAATGATAAACTCCATTTTGAGTTGGGTTTTGTGAATGGTGTAGGGCAAGGGTCCAGTTTTATTCCAATTTGTAGGGAAGTCTTGACTCCCCTGCTCCCTTTACTTCAAGTCTGAGAGAAATTTGTTCAGGTGACTCCAGGTCAGTGTCAAAGAATGGCACTTAAGTCTGGTGACATGTTTAGAGAGTTCCACAGAAAAAACTCCATAGGCCAATAAATTTGAAAAAAGCTATGTACTCTGCTTCTCTCTTCCCACCCCTTGAATATTACAATGCCCTATAGTAGCATATTAGGGGCCCTAGAAGTCTTGTAATGAAGTGACCCATTTAACATTGTTTAACACAGCGTTTTCCAAATTCACATGACCACGAAATACACACACATATAAATGCTTTTTAGTGAATTCATTTGCTTGTTCTCCAAATGCCTATTGTCTCATGGAATAGTAATTTTCTACAGAGCAGAGTCTAGAAGATGGTGCGATAGATCATAGCATTGTGGCATATAGGAAGAACAGTGATTTAAGGTCAGAAGATCTGGGCCCACTGCTCTGTTGGTTAAGGCTGGGAAGGTCTGAGCACTTGTGAGCCAGCTGTCAGAGTTAACGTAATAACCTGGTGGCTGAAGAGGCCCCGAGAGTTCCATGGAAGCAAGAGGCATAAAATGGTCACTGTTACCATGGTCAGGTCAAGCTCTGGGTCAAAGACCAGCTTTCAGATGTGTAAGCAAAATAACCAATACCAGGCAAAGCCACTTAGAAAGTGATAATGTGGTGCTGATAACCGAGGCGAGGCTTTGACAGAGCCAGCGATTTTTACCTTGACTTCAGTCAGAAGCCAAGTCCAGGATCCTAAGTGGGGCCTCTGGCCTGGCGGGGGCTGGGACGGACTCAGCATCTGTGTGGTTCCGAGCCCCAGCAGAGATGTCAAGTCAGGCCTGAAGGTCCACATGGAAGCCCAGCTGGGAGATATATGGGGGTATGGTTCTAGATAGGATGTGTCCCGGGTTTCTAGAATTTAGAGGTCACAAGGACAATTTTCAAATCCAGCAGTGGCTTTGAGCAGGAGTAGGGTGGGAGATCAGCCAAGGCCCAGAGAGCAGGGTGTTAGTATCTAGAAGGCTAGCAGCATGTGTCAGGTCAGCCGCCCCCAAAGATGGGAAACAGAGGTAAAATCCACACTAGGGGTGGTCTGAGAGTGGGGGCATTAAAGAGGATTTTAGTCTCCAAGTACCCCCAAATAGCCCTTCTTCTCTAATAAGACTAGCTCTATCCCTAGGGGGCACAATTGAGCTTAAAGATGAGGGTGAGACGTGTGAACAGAAGCCCAGCAAGACAACACAGCCAGGGCACTGAAAACCAAGGGCCACAAATGAGGAAAATGGGCGAGTGAACCCCTGACCCAAATGGGGGACAAATGAGTGGAAGTAAGTCATGTCTGGATGCAGGGGACTCGGCATTGCCCTTGAGCAAGGTTCTAATCATAAAGTATAGGACTAGATCTCAACATGGTCTAACTCTCCCCTCCACCATTCCAACTGGTCGTTGAGTCATCTGGCTAAAGTTTGGTTAACTTTATTTTAGAAGAAAATGATTATAAATGTAGTAGCCTCAGATATCTGCAGCCCAAGGACAGGGGGTTATGTAAACGGAAGGAACATTAGAGGTCACTTAATCACACTTCTCACTCCAGAACTCTCTATCGCATACTTCCCTGCAATTAAAATTCATGACCCCTGAAACTTACAAACATGCCTCCAGCCCTTGAGCTCTGAAACCAGTCAAGTGCAACCACTCAAGTGCAAAGTGTGGGATTTTCAACTGCCAAGCAAACTGGGGCAGTGACGATAGCCAGAAGAGATAATTCCATGGCAATGATTATTTACGCACTACAATTCAGCTGCCAAACGGCAACTCTGGATTTCATTTTGAGTTCTACGAATCTCGCTCAAAGCCTCGGCTACGTGAGTAAATAGCTCTTGCGCTACGAAGTGAATATTTCCAAATATATTTCCACAGGTGCATTTGCAGATACAGTGAACCTAATAACAGGCGCAGTAAAAACAATTTATCTACATTACCACCCTTTCGTTCCAATTAGCAGTTGTTTTGTCGCACCGAAAGAAACAAATATATGAAAATAATAAGGTCTGGTCTGCTTTCTGTCTTGAAAACATTTTCAGAGAAAACACATGTTTGCAAACTAACTAAATGTGCCTAGTCTGGCCTGCAGATTCTTTATCAAGGAAGCATCTCCAGGGGAGGCATCAGTCGTTAGGAAACTCTCCAAGAGATATGCTGGTCCTGGGAGCGCCTGTGCTCACAGGAGATGTTGCAGAGAGTGAAAAGTGCCACGGTGAATCCAGGAGCTTAGGGAGTGTGTCATGGCTGTGTCTCCATCCTGTTGGGACCCCTCTCTCCCGCCAGCTCAACTCCAGGCAGCTCCCATCCCGATCCTATCGGTACTGTCCTCCGAGGACTGGACTGTGCTTAATTTTACACTATCAACCCTCATCCTTCTCCCCTCTTTATCTACTCAAATTTATTGGTTTAGCCCAATGATATATTTTGCAGTCCCCCACGTAGGCCCCAGATTTTCTTCATAGACCCTTGTCAGGGCTACTTCCTCTGCCTAGAACGCCCTTCCTGCACCCTCAACTGCCCCCAACCTCCTCCTTTGTTGGCTAATTCATCGTTTCCCAGCAAGACTCAGCTGCACTCCCAGCTTCCTGCTGCCTCTCGGCCTCCAGAGGTCTGCTGGCTGTTCCCATCTTATTTTTGTCGGGTGTACGGCAGGAGCTGTGCCCAGTAAATTCCAGTTGATGGAATTAATAACAGGAAGCTTAGGAGTCATTAGGAGGTTAGGAGGAAGACGGAACATTAAGAAGAAAAGGAGGTAGGTAGGCCAGATGTCATATGGCTCACTAGACCATACAACGTTAAATTCGGTGAGAAGAAAACGTGGCTTGTGCTAGCAGGTGTTTCCAGTTCAATTGCAGCTGGCGAGGCAAACCCAAGTGAGACTATCAAAGCTACAGATTACAGGGCACATATATAACAACAGTGATAAAGAATAAATGGAATAAATGCATGGTACAGAAGCAATTAAAATGGCACAGAATTAGGCACATTCTGCCCATCCTGGCAACTGGGTGTCTTGCTTTCTTCTTTGCCATGCCCCATCCCTTGTTTCAGGAAAAGTAAAATTTATGTAAAAAGTATGTGTCCCAGGTGCCTGGGTGGCTCAGTCGGTTACGCGTCTGACTTTGGCTCAGGTCACGATCCCGGGGCCCCGGAATCGAGTCCCACATCGGGCTCCCTGCTCAGCGGGGAGTCTGCTTCTGCTTGCCACTCCACTGCTTGTGTTCCCTCTCTCGCTGGCAAATAAATAAATAAAATGTTAAAAAAAAGGCATGTGTCCCTTCTCCCTTTCCTTTCTGTTAAAAATATTCTCATCATGAAATGATATGGTGTTTGGGATTTCATTCGAAATAATTTGGGTTTGGACAGGGAGAGAGTGGGACAGAAATGAAACATGCCTGGCTGTGAGTTGATTATTCTTGAAGCCAGGTGATGGATACACTGGGGTTTATTAAACTTTTCTACTTTTGTGTAAATCATTCACAATAAAAAAATACAAAATAAATTCTTATCAGGAACCATGAGTTCTGCTGTAGTTTAATAATGCAGCAGGCTACATTAAATACTAAGTGGGTGTTTACACGTGCCTTCGACTACATTTCACGTACATGTGTAATGTGTCAGGTATGTGATGGGGTATAAGATAATTACTGTGATAAATGCAAATGTTCCTATTTTTCCTGTTTCCTCCTCAACCTGAATCCTGGTTTTCCAAGACCCTTGGTTCAGGAATGATTTTGGGGGAGTTGGTAAGGGTTATCAATGGCCTCATAGCTGAGAAACGGACATCGTTTTCTCCTGTCATTGGGTACCACCGAGGGCCTCTTACATAGTAAGTATCCACAAAACATGGGGGGCACTTACCACCGCCATGCTATATCTCTTATGTGGTTTCATTCATCTGCCATCCTTAGATAAGGAAATTAAGGCACAGAGAAGTTAAGTAACTTGTCCAATGTCACACAGCCAGTAAGGGGCAGATAGAGGAATTGAACTTTAAGGTGTTAGACCCCCAAGTCAATTCATCGAATCATTAAGAAACGCCCAAGTCAGCCTTATAATCTTACATGTGCTGATTTCCATATCTACTTCATTTGGTCTTATATTTTCCCACTCTCAACTACTGGCTTTAGAGAAAACCTTCTCACTCCCTTTCCCCGGTTTTAGAGGGTAATTATCTCTCTCTCTCTCTCTCTCTCTCTCTCATACCTGATGCCTGGATTGCCTTAGGCTAAATATGACTATGGTAGCCCTCAGATATAATTTTTCCCCACAACTAAATTATTTTTGATTCTGGGGTCTTTGAAATTGCCATTTATAAGATGTGGTGCTGTGATGGCAAAGGACAAAGAGCAGAAGGAAGGAGAGGGCAGCTGCTATCTTACCAATGCCCCTTCTTCTTTCAAGAGACAGCTCATTGAAGAGGTAGAGGAGGCTGATGACAGTAACAGCCGTCATTTAGTGACCACTCAATGGATTCTAATGCCCGGCCCTTTAGAGCATTTATACTTAGCTCTTAGAACAACCCAGCAGCGCAGGCACGGCGCTCTCCATTTTACAAGCGAGGGGCTGAGGCTGATAGAAGTTACGGACTTGCCTCAGGTCGCACAGCTGTTGGGCAGCAGAGGAGGGATTTGCACTGAGGCTGCTGGGTACCTTTGCGCAGGTCTTTCTGATGGGCACACAGGTGCCATGCTGATAGGTAGAAGCCTTGTGTAAACCCGGGCCCAGCCGACTTGGCATTCGGAACTTCAAGCCTTGATCCCCCCAGGAGTAAGCCTGAACTTTCTACAGAGCTTTGACATTGCCTGGGGTACACTGGATTTTGCAAGGACATTTTGAGAAGGGAGAGATCAATGTGGACTGGAAAAGAAGAAGTATTCCTGGAGGAAGTAAGCCTAAGCCACACATTATGGATAGGCAAATCATTTCTAGACAGGGGGAGAAGACAGGATTTCCCCAGGGAAGAGAGGAGGGAAAGAGGCAAGAGAGAAATGTACACAGAGAGCCCGGGGAGAAGTAAAGGGCGGTTCTGACTGAAGTGGGTATCAGGTGAGGGGGGTGCCAAGGATGGGGAGGGAGGCAGGGCTGGACTGGGGGCAGAGCAGTTTAGACTTGAAGCAGGAGGCAGTATGGAGCCAGGGGAGTGCTCTGATCCGGGGAGGGGTGAGATGACAGCATTTTCAGAAGGATTAGGCTGGCTGAGGCACAAGATGACTTGGTCTTGGGCAGGTTCAGACCAAGGGTTGACAAGAAGTCCCAAAGGAACTGCCCTATTCTGAGGTTTAGCCCAGCTCTGGTCTCCCAGCTGTGGTGACGGTAGTCTTCGTAAGAAGGCTGGAATGATCTAGAGGACCTCCCTGTGCATTTCGGGGACTCGTCCTCCCACCAGCTTTGCTTCTCTGCTATCCTCTCACCAGGCATTTCTAGCTGATGCAGACCAGAGGACTCAGCAGGCTGGGGTTTTCCGAGGCAGCTCCCTGAACTTGCCTGCTCTGGCTTCCCTTCCCTGCAGAGAGGAGAAAACACATTGCTCAACTGGACCAGGGACCTTTGCAGTCATGTGGCCACAGCTCCCCTGGCCTTCTCTTTGGCTCACCTCCTATTCCTGTCTCCTCTTGTGTGGCCCTTTCTCCCACCTGTTATTCATTGAACTTATTTCAGCCTTCTCTAACCCTCTGGAGGCTCTGAGGAGAAATAGTGCTGCCAGCTCCAGCGGCAAGGTTTAGGAAGACACTATGTCCTGCCAAGCTTAGGATGGGGACTTAATGAGAGGTGAGTCTCATTACTCCCACTCTCCCTCACTGGCAGTGGTTTATGGGTGACAAAGAAGGCTCCCGGCGGGCATTTGTGCCCCACCCCAAGGCAGGTCGGGAGTGGGTCTGAGTTACAGCCCTTGCTCAGCCCTGGCCTGATCCAAGCTCTGCACCATCTCCAGGTCCCACTTGTCCATTGGTATGATAGGGGGCCTTCAGGATCCCCAGCTTCCAGGATTCCCTGAGCACCTTCCCATTCTCAGTGTGTTGGCTGGGTAGAATCCTGGCTCCTGCTGGGGCTGTGGCTGCCCAGTGCGGGTACATGGAAGTGAGCACCGTGTAGGAGCCGTGCTACAAGCAACAGTCACATCCATGCTCACACTGACCGACACACGCACAGCTTTGCTTCCTGTAACCCTGACTCCTCTCTCTCTGGGAAGGAGGAATGTGAATCACATTTCCCCCAAGAAGCTTCAGTCAACAAATTACCTGGCCCTTGTCACTAACCCTCCTGCACGTGTTAAGGCCTGTCATGGAGACCAAGCTAAGGGAAATTCTATGTTGAATTTGCCTGTGTGATGCCTAAGTCACACCACCGCCTGGTCCCTCTGCTCTGCCCCATTCGTTTGAATTGCCAGACTCTTCTCTGCTGTTCTTAGCCCATGTCAACAACGGTCAATAGGAGATGCAGATCCACAGTGCTGTCTCAGATGTGCAGAGGCCAGGGTTTCAGGTGGAAGGAACATTTCAGTCTGGTTAAAGGAGACGGGTACCAACCCTCAACCCCATAGAGAAGCTTATCTGGTAAATCCCCAGGGAGGAGAGAGGCCATGAGAGTCCTCCTTCCACTGAGGAGCAGATAGGCCCAGGGAGGGTTTCCAGAGGATGCTTCTGCAGTGAAGATGGGAAGGATTGGGGGGATCTGGTAAGTGGAGTATTCACAGGGAGATCTCCTAGAAGCACAGGAGCCAGTGTGCATGTCAGAAAGAGGAGGCCCAACAAGCCTGCACTTGTCGGTGTGAGGCAGCTTCATGGGCAGTGGGAGATGATGCTGGAGACAGAGGAGACACCTGTCAAGGGCACTGGGGATGAGCTGAACAGCCTGCGTCTGGAAAGTTGTGTGCATTGCCTCTAAGGTTCTCATGGGACAGTCAGTCGATTGCAGAGACTTGGTTGTCAGCACTGCTAAGAAATCCTAAGCAGCTTTGAGGAAATGAGCATTGACAAGAGGTCAGTTTGTTTTTTCAGCCAATATCTTGCCTTGGAGTGTGGTTGGCCTTCCTTTGTCTGTTCCAGTCACTATAATTGCTTACAGTGATGCCTCACAGACTTTGAACATGGGTTTCCTGTGGGCAGGACAAATTGCTAGCAATATTAGGTGTGTGTGTGTGTGTGTGTGTGTGTGTGTGTGTGTGTATGAGAGAGAGAGAGAGACTGATAGATAGCATATTGAGGTTGAGAAGGGAGGAAAGAAAAGACAGCATAGTGCCTTACTGCTAATGGTCAGTAAGTGTCAGTGCTTAATAAATGCTGCTGTGTTGAACTTAAGAACACAGCAGAATTAAGGAGCTGTGCTGGGACCACCATTGTGGAAGTGCCTTCCACCATTCCCTTTCTTGTTTGGTGGACTCTTCCATCAACCCAAGTCAGCACCATGCAGCCATGCCCATCACAACAGAAATGCTGGCAACAGGAGGGAGCAGCTTGGAAGCCAATGTCTTTGGGGATAGTTTTGCTCTTGTCCTTAAGTTCTGTGGTTCTTCCTAGTCTTGAATTAATTAATTTTGCTTCACACCAAGGCTATTACCAGTACCCATAACGCTCGGCCAGCCACTCTCTAAATGCAGGGACCACTGAGAGTATGACTGGCTCCACATTAAACTGTTGCCGATATTGAAGTCACACAAGGGTCTCTTGAGTTTGGGCCAACACAGCCATGGTCAGTGATGAATGGAAGGTGACATATGCCATCTTTCCCAAGGGCCTGAGCTCTTGTTCCTGTTAAACAAGCAATCAATTAATCAAATAAATACTAATTGAATGTCTACCGTGCCACTCAGTATTTGGAGGCAGCCTCCCGTCCTTTGATACCTTGGGACTTTTAATTCTGACTTGATCTTGGACCTGCTGTTGCTTCAGAATCACTTAATTTCTCTTAACTAAATTTGTTCCTTCCTCTAGAAATTGAAGACTACAACTCTGACCTAAGTATTCATGGAACAGCAGAGAAATAGGATAGTTTCGAATCTGTATAAGAAATTCTTTCAGTTATTGAGTTCTCCAGTAATTTTGCACTGCATGGATATTTTTTCTCTCATTCTAAAGGTATGAAACATTTCACACTAAGAGAAAAGAATAGAGTAAAATTGCAATAACCTGGATATCCGCTATCCAGTTTTGTTAGATACTGATATTTTGCCATCGTTGCTTTGTTTTTCGAAGAAATGGAACGTTGTACTTAATCCCAATTCTATGTTGTGATTTAGGAATGATTTGGTTATCTCTGTGCTGCTAAATGCAGTGAAAGGTTAGGCTTTGAGAAGGGGGAGGTGACTGAAGTTCCAGATTCTGTTGCAGAAGAATTATAAAATATGCTTGATAGATAGAAATTCTAAAATATTTTTAATGGAGTTTATCCACTGTATTCATCAAACAGAGTGGAAGTGGATCTTAATTTCCCTAACCACTAAAATTTTTGAAAGATTTTGCAAGTCTGTCTACAAGATAACAAATTCATCTATCATTCTAACTATTGTCCTTGCCTTCCACAAATTAGCATATCTGAATGATCATTAGGCACTTAGAATTTAAGAATATGACTTATTCTTTTGGTTTCAGTCCTTAGAAAGCCGAAAATTCAATATCACTTTTCTTTTTTGGCTTAGTTTAACAATTTCCTAGGTTGTTCTTTGAAAAGAGAGAGATGTGTGAATATTAACTCAACCTCATTAATGAATGGCTACTTGAATACTCTGAGCTGAAAAATTGAGTGGGTCATTTCACTTGAATCAGAAAGTTGGTTTGTAGAGTATTCATTCATACAGAGAACCAAGCTGAAAATGATGGATAGCATTTGGAATATGCAAAACATGTGAATAATAGTGGATATATTTTGAGAGACTAAAGTTAACTCTAGCAAATCCTAAGATCTTCCATTCTCATTAGAGATGCTATTAGAAATCATTGTCTGCAAGGACAAAGATCATGTCGTACATAGCATGTGCTTACATCAGTGTAAGAGCGAGAACAGTCAGTTGAGTTCAATTTAGATGACAACAGTTCCCAATGCACTTCGTTGGAAACCATGAGAAGTTCAAAGCTGACTAACATACAGCTATCTTGCCGTCAAGTTATGCAGTCAGGGAAACAGGTGTGTGCAACTAAACAACCTAGTAAGAAGCAAGTGCTGTAACAGATGTACGAGGGAAATTCCATGGGATCAGTGAAAACACTTGGCTAATGCAGCAACGATTTATGTGGCAAGCCCTGCGTCATCCATTCAAACTGCCAGGAGTTCAGGGAAGCACAAGACATGGTGGTATTTGATTTGGTCTTGAAAGATAGCCCGCATTTCAGTGGGAAGAGAATCGGGAATAACAGCATAGGCAAAACAGGGAAAGAAGCAGGACGGGAGGAAACTACAGAATGAGCAAATGGCCTAAAGATGTAATGAGTTTCGAATTTTCATAAAGATTCGGCTAAAATTCTAGTCTTCCGTGCCTTACCTTCCACACATTTCTTTTTCCACTGTGATCTGGCCTTGCCTACATTGTTTGCTCAAATGGCTCCTGGCCAGCTTGTTAGCGATTTTTCCACTCTAAATCCAATGGACACTCTAGTCCTCATCTTATCTGACTTCTTGACAATACTGTGGTCCACTCCTGCCTTCTCACTCATCCCTTTGCTTCTGCCAAAAATGCCCTGTTTTTCCTCCTTTTCCTCTGATCTCTATTCTCATTTCCCTTTTCTCCTTTCTTGCCCCAAGTCTTTTTGCATACATTTCCTTCTGTATTCGTAACAATGCCCTCCCCTTATATCTGAATAATTCTTACTTAGCTTTGGTTCTCAGCTCAGTTATTACTTCCCTTGGGAAACCTTCCCTACCTCCCTGTTCCCCAAATCTTGCCCCTGTGCAGTTAGGAGCAGCCAGGTGATTGCTCGCAGTGCCCAGCTGTCCTAGATTAGTACTTACCATGCAGCTTTTCACTGGTTTTATCATCTAAGTCTAAACACAGAAGTCATGTCCCCCATTATATTTCCAACACTTAGGACAGTGTTGGGCTAATACCAAATGCTTAATAAATATTTTTTGAGTGAATAATTCGTGAATGAATAAATTATTCAGGGACCATCAAGAAATTTGGGCTGGTTAAAATCGGGTGTATATAGGAACAGGTGAGGGGGAAAATAGGTCAGGAGAGAATCTTGGGCTTTCAACTAAAATGTTTTAACTCCGTGTTATAGGCAAAATATTTGGAAGAGCCCTGAGCCTGGAAATGACACATTCTACCATCACCTTAAGTAATCTGTTTTGTTAGCTGGTGTAGGATGCATGACCCACGAGGTGAAGCATACAGGAGAGTCTGATTGAGCAACTCTAAGAACAGAAGGATAGTGATTTGTCGATGAGGCATGGTGAGGAGGTATATTGGGATGATGAAAGAGAGAAAGGCATTGGAAGGAACTCTGAGCATTCTCTTCTACGTCACTACCCTTCACTGAGAAAAGGGGTACAGATGGGGAACCAGAAGAAAGATGGGTGTCATTTTTGATAAAATTTGTTGGATCCGGTAGGATATTATGGGGATAGTGCAGAGACATTTGGAAATTCCAACCTGTAGTTCAGAGAAGGTTTGAGCAAGAGATGTGGATTGGAGAGACATTTGGAAAGAGATAAAAGTTGAAGCTGTGAAGTTCACCAGAAAGAGAAGACTAAAGGAAAAGAGTTAAGGGCGGCATGTGGGACCTTGAAGAAATCCTACCTTTTTGGTGGAGGGACACAAAGACAGCAAAGAAGAAAGGAAGAGTTTTTCAAAAAGGAGAAGGTAGTCACAGTCAGCTATTTTTGAGATCAGAATCTTCAGAATGTGGAGAAATAACTTGAAAGTTGGTGGATCCCAGAGCAAAGACGGAGAGAAGGTGATAAGCTGATATGGGTTTTAAGAGAGGAGAGATAGTTGAATTTAGAAGGTGAAAAGCTAATGCAAAAACGGTCGGAGGCAAGGGGGGTAGAAGGCAATGAGAATGCGCCACCGGTGACTTTGAGGTAAAGGGGAAATGAGGAAGAAAGTAAACTCTACTCCAGAGGGTGAAAAGCCAGGTTAAAGAGAGAGCTAGTTTTTCGGTAATGGAAGGAAGTGGAAGAAAGAGGAAAAGATGAAAGCATTCAGGGCAAAGGTTCCAAAGTGTAAAGGAATTTATTGACAATGGAATGAGAGTTCCTAAGGTTATAGTAGCAAGGTTTAACCAGCCAAAAAATTTCCATTGGGTCAAGTCAACCTGACATCATAATGCGTCTCATCAGTTATTTGCCCAGGTGTGTAAATAATGGGTCTGTTAACTTTTATCATAGTTAGTTACATGTTTCATAAAGATAATTATTTAGTCATCAGCATTCCACCTTCCTGATTCTCGTTCTTCTGGAGAACCATCCCCTTATTATTTTCTTTAAATGGACTTTCTTATCCTCATTCTAAACAATAATATCCATGAAATCACTGGTCCATACTTATATTTTTATACAGTACAGATGAAATATATGACTTAAAATACGAACTGATTATACAGGTAGAACATGGGATCTGGCCCCCGACAACTTGTGTCTAATCTCACCTCCACCACTTACTAGCTGTGTGACTTTGGGTACCTCACTTAACCATTCTGTGCCTCAGTTTTCTCTTACACAATGTGAGAATGCTGGGTGCTCCAGCCCACTACTATCTTCTCCTTCTCTCAAAATTTTTAGTAGCTCTTTCTATCTTGTTTTCTGTACAACTTGTCCCTTATTAAAGAACAAAAATTCAGTGGAGTAAACTTGAAGATCTAATTGGCTTTCTTAAGTGATTCATGAATCGGGCAGCAAGCAGAGGGAGCTCCTAGGAGTTGTACCAAGTGGAATGTTTGTATAGGTAGGAGGGTAGGGCAAAGAATCTACTAGCAAAATAAGATAAAATAAAATAAAATAAAATAAAATAAAATAAAATAAAATAAAAGGATGTTCCAGGCAAGGTCACCTCCAGGCAGGGGATCTTATTAGGTAGATTACCTCATCTTTCTTTCTTTGGGAGGGCCCATATGACAGATGACTATTGGTGCTGATCGGAAAATTCCCGACTGACCAGTTAAGGTTACATTCCTGGGGGAGGTTGAAACTGACATTAGGTTACATATTAAGCCCCAGTCTGGTTACTTGGCCTAAGTGAAGCCATTTTGGGCCCGCGGTTTTCTTTTTAATACCCTTGTCATATACTACCTTCACTCTTTTTCATCCCAGGAAAATTGCTGAACACTTACTATGTGCCAGTCACCGGGGGCGCCTTCTCTGTGTGTGTAGAATGTTTTTGAGCCCTAGGCAGCCCTCTTCCTTGAAGAAGCCACAGACTTCGAAAGCAGTCCCCTGTGGTCTTTCAGCAATCCAATCTTTGTTGAATTAAATTTGGGGAACCGCAAAGAGCCTCATCTCCAGTTCAAGCTCAAGGTAGGTACTGGCTTTTACACAGAGAGGGATGAAACTCTTTCGGAATCTGGGGACTGCCTGGTTAATCCGATAAAATCTTCCGAGATAGAATTAAAAGGGACGTTTCCAGGGGGATTTCAGAGTGTTTACTATACGCAGCTGAGGCGCCTGTAACTGAGGCTGACCTTTGCTTTGACTCCTGGCCCTCGGGGTTGCCTTTGGATAAACACCAGCCGGTTCTCCGACTTACCTCTGAAGTATAAAGAGCCTGTTTGTTCTTCACGGTCTTCACTGCCTGAATTCCAGAAAAGAGAATGTGAAAGGATGAACCTATCTTACAGCACTCAGACCTTGGATTTCAACACATAATGGATGTATTTATTTTTTTTTTTAAAAATTCTGTATATCAGTCCTGTACACCATAAAGCCAAATCAATACTAGTCAACAATACTTAATTATGAACTGGATTTAAACTGAGAGCTAACTAAGCATTACTGGACATCGATAATGAACTGTCATTTCACACATGTCATCACATTTAATCATATTAATCTTCACGACAAGCGAGTGAGATAGGTATAATTAATCCTGTTCTAGAAATAAAGACACTGAGACTCAAGGTCACTTAGCTAGTATCTTGCTCTAATTGTAACCTGAAGAAAATACTTTTCTTAAAAAAAGATACCATTTTCACATGGTGAAACTCCGGTATCCTGAACAAATGCAGACACATGTACCAAATCATATTTCTGAAGCTATAAATTAAGGGCGGTGGGATGAACCGTCACCTTCTTGAGCTCATATGCCATTTCTTGTTTCACTTTTTATCCCTAGATTCCAGTACGAAGAGAAGTTTTAATAAATGCTCGTGGGATGATGTGGGTAAATACTAATGATTTCCTGGGGCCCTGGGTAAACGTATACATTTGCAGGAAAAAAATAGAATTCCCAAATTGGAAGGGATCTTAGAATCATCTGCCCCAGCGTTTGGTTCTCAAGCTTTAACATGTAGCTTTAGAATCCTCTGGAGGGTTTGTTAAAACACAGACTGCTGTGCCCCAGCCCCCCCCGAGTTTCTGGTTCACAAGGTTTGGGATGGGACTGAAAATGTGTGTTTCTAACAAGTTCCCAGATGAGGCTGATGTTGCTGGTTCAGGGACCACTCTTTAAGAATCACTAATCTGCTACAACAATAACATTTATCAAGAGCTTATGATGTGCCAGGCACTGGCTAAATGCATTAATTACACTATGTCATTTAATCCTTACACACAGTAAGTCTAATGATGGTGATGTTATTAGGATCTCCATTTTATTTATAAGAAAAATGAGACACAGAGAGGTTGTCTTCTGCCCAACTTCACTCTTCCAACCAGTGGTGGAAGCAGGGTTAGGAACACAGGGGGTCTGATGCTAGATCTGGCACCATCGGTCACATCAGGGCATAGGACCTCACAGAGTGAACCGCTCCTTTCGTCCGTCCAGATAAGGACAAGAAGTCATGCAATGAATTGGAAGGCAAACATGGATGAGGACACAGGCTTCCTAATCTAGCATCTTGTAGGTTACCTTCTTTTGACACAGAGCTGCAGAAGCAGGCAAGGACTCGACTCTCTTCCAGTTTGGATTCCCAAGGCGGTCACCTTCTAATCCGTGTGAGTGTCACAGATGCCCTTACGATGTTTTGATATTCTAATGGTTTCCCACATTTCCCCACTATTTCATCTGACGGAAGGAGGTGGTGGTTGCCGCATAGGAGAGAATGGGGGGCCATGGATCATCCCGAGGCTGGAGGCAAAGCTCCAGAAAGAAAAGGGGTTAATCAAATTGGGGAATGGCTAGAGTGGGTGGAAGGAAACATCTTCGTGTGTCTTGGCAAGTCCTCAGTTATATCTCAAACAGCACTTAGAAAACCCAGCTCTTAAGGACTTCAGGTCACTGTACTTCGACCTCGAAGTCTCCCCGGGATGCTGGGAAGGAAAACTAAGAATGTTTGGTTAGTGGAAGATTGGGCCCGGGAGGGCTCATAAATCTTAAAATCAGTCCCCCAGAGGCTCTATCTATCCTTAGCTGTGCTGTACCCATTGCCCCAGAGTGTGCCCCCTCCTGGGCTAGCTGTTGGGCAAATATTTACAAAGAGAGGCAGCGCACTGCAGTGGACAGAGCACTGGCCTTGGCCCAAGTCCCTTCTTGCCACTGACACATTCATGAACTTGAGCAGGACTGTTATCTTTCAGAGCTGGCTTCCTGGTTGATAAAAGGGTGTGTCATAATAGAGTAATGACCTCCCCCAAATGTCCACATCATAATCCCTGGAACCTGTGAATATACTACTTTAAATGGCAAAAGGAGATTTTCAGATGTGATTAAGGGTCTTGAGATGGGTGGATTATCCTATGTTATCTAGGTGAACCCGACGTGATCACAGGAGTCCTTTTAAGTGAAAGAGGGGCAGAGGAGTCAGTGCTAGAAGAGATGTGGCCACAGAAGCTGAGGTCGGAGTGATAGGGCTGCTGGCTTTGAAGACGGAAGGGGACCACTAGACTGGGAATGCAGGCAGCCTAGGGACACAAACTGGAAAAGGTGAGGAACTGATTCTCCCCTCCCGGCGTCCAGAAGACACACAGCCTTGCTGACACCTTGATTTTAGTCCCTTAGGACCCATTTCAGATTTCTGACCTACAGATACTGTAAGATTATATATAAAATTGTGTTTTAAGTTGCTAAGTCTGTGATAGTAGCAGTGGGAAACTAATATGGGGGCGAATGATGCTTTCCTTGTCTACTTCTTAGGGTTGCTGTGAGAGGCGAATGAAATCATTATGTGATGCCACTTTAAATTTTGTAACCCACCATCCAAATACAGGTTTCCCCACTACTCGTAACTGGAACATTTCCTGTGAAATCTTTCATAATATGAAATGGTGTAAAGGGAAGAAGCAATCTCCCTTAATTGATATGCAAAATTTTTGAGGGTTCCCAGACCCCCCAAATAATCTCCCTTAGGCCTTTCGGATACTTTAGGACACATCTTGCAAATGCGTGGACAGGATAAATGGAGATAAAACATAGATGCTCCCAGACACAGCTCAAAGTTTTGTCAGCGTGATGCTGGGATGCCAAGTGTAGTTCCTGGGGAAGGAGCTTGGCGGGGCCACTCTTCCGGCTCAGGTGCACCGTCTTCATAACAGCTTGCTGCAAAAACAAATGCTGACTGCTATTTTTGCATTTCTCCTTTTTTAGTAAGTACAAAAATCGTCTTTGGATTTCTTTCAGTTAGCAAAAACAAAGACTAATGTAGGTCTTGTGTAAAAGCAAAGTGGCCTAATGCAAACTTTGGAAAGGTGCGGGGATACCTCTAGAAGGCCCTGTCATTCTCAGCATTAGAGTGATTACGTGAGACAAGGACCATTGACAGATAAGCAGAGTGGTGTGCTCATAAAAATGTAATAACAGGCTTTTGGAACAAAGATGGGGTGAGGGGAGCACTGGTTTATAGCATTTACCTATTTCCACAGTATAAATATTCCCATGATGGCTGAGTTCAAGTTACAACATTAAGTCCCTGAGCCAAGAGTGGGGGGAAGGTGGGCACAGAACAGTTCCAATACACCACTACAGAAGCTCAAATTCTGCCCCCAGCACAAAAAAAAAAAAAAAAAAAAAAAAAAGCATGGAAAATGCTCATGGAGGGGGGCGGGGTCTCAAGGTAATCCTCACACAGGCAGGCCAGAACATGACACTGAGCTCAGTGGTACCATCAGGGAAATAACCTGCTTTCAGAATCTGTACTGGGTTAGAATTTGTACTTTTCTGAAGGGGAGTATCTCTGCCCTGAATAAGGGAAGATCAAGAGGGAATGTGGTCAGAAGGTAAAAACTTCTAGTTATAAGGTAAATAAATCCTGGGGATGCAACGTACAACATAGTGCCTATGGTTAACAATACTGCATTGTATGTTGAAACTTGCTAAGAGAATAGATCTTAAAGGTTCTCATCATAGGAAAAAAAATTTAACTATGTGAAGTGAGGAATGTTAACTAGACTTCTGGTAGTAATCATTTTGCATTATATACATTTATTACAAATTTATCAAATCATTATATTGTATACCTTGGACTAATACTAGTACAATATAATAGGTCAATTGCATCTCAGTAAATCTGGGGGAAAGGAGTGAGTAGAATCCTTACCATAGGCTCAGGAAGAATTCAAGTTTGGTTGAAAAAGTTTTAAATACAAGGTCTGTCTCTAGCAGGTCAGGTTCCTACAGAGAGAACAAATTTGGGGACCTGGGAGATAGGTCCTCTTGAAACGTGGCTCCTTCCTTGGGGTTGTAGGGAGATTCCATCCAGCAAATATAAATTGGGCATACACTGTGTTCCAGTTCTGGGCTCATGAAAAGGTGTAACAACAATTAGACATGGTCCCTGTCCTCAAGGAGGTCACAGTGTAGTAAAGTCATGACTCAGGTCTCATACTTGGGCCATCATCACACCTACATGTCATCACTTGGGTCTTATATTTATGATGTCATCACACACTTAGATATCATCACTTCAGTCTCATATTTTTTGCATAATCATGGATCGCTTATATTTTCAAGCTGAAAATTTGAAATATAAAGTACAGAATTGGATTTGGCTAGATATAAAAGAAACCCAACTGCAGTGGCTTAACCCAATAAGGGGGTTGTTTTTCATGTAATAAAGAAATGACGGTTAGAAAGTTGAAGACATAGACAGCTGCTCAATGAAACAGCCTCTTTCTTTCTTCCTCCTCTCTCATGCTTAGTAGCTTCATGGTCCAAGATATCTATACTTCGTCTACCATTTTACCTGACTTCCAGGCCGGAGATGGGGAGGTCCAAGAGAAGTGAACAGGAAAGACATCTGCTAACTGTCTGACCCTTTCCATCAGAAAAACAGTAGTTTCCCTTGAATTCTCGTTCAGTAGACTTTTGTTTACATCTCATTGGTCTGAACTGGGTCACATACCACTCATAGCTGCAGGGGAGTCTGGGGAGATAAATATTTTTTAACTGGGAATATTGTGACCTGAACAAAACTTGAGTTCTGTGAATAAAGGAAGAGGATGAGATAGTCGAAGCAAGTGGAGAAATCCATCACCTAGTCAGTCTCGTTTAAGAAATAGCTGTATAACCATGTACTTATGGGCCAGCTGGCCTAACACATGTTAAAATACAGAACAGAAATTAAAACCTTAAATGCACAGCTACAAAGAATTTAAATAGCAGACGTAAGAAACTGGACTGTCACTACCAGGGGTTTTCCGGATTGCTTTGCAGGGATGTAGAATTTGCTGAGTTCCCTTCCTGGGCCACAGGGCTAGCCGGGCTTCAGAAGAGAGCTGATTTCCAAGGGCATGTGGCAGGAACTGGCTCTAAGATGTAGGATCAGAAAGCAGGAATTAAAAAGTTTTTTTTAAAATTGAGGTGTAATTATATACACTAAATTGCATGGATCGTAAATGTACTGTTTGATGAATTTTAACAAATGCATACCCTCTGAAACCAATACCCCAAATAAGACCTGACTATTTTCATCACCCCAGAAAATTATCTCATGGCCTTTCTAGTCAACCTTTTCTCCACCCAGGTATAATAATATTCTGATTTGTGTCCCCATAAATTAGTTTTGCTAAACATGTGTCTTTGAGCCACATTCAGAGTGGTCAGGGTAAAAACGTTTTTTGTGTTTTTTTTTTTGTTTGTTTGTTTTTAAAGGGGAGGAGGGGCAGAGGGAGAGGGAGAATTTTTAAGCAGACTCCCCGCTGAGTGCAGAGCCCAACGCAGGGCTCCATCTCCCCACCCTGAGATCAGGACCCGAGCCAAAACCAAGAGTGGGACACTTAACCGACTGATCCACTCAGGCGCCCCAGGGAAAAACATTTTAAGGGAGCTTAACATCAGAATCAAAGAAGAAACTTGCCCACTTCTCAAAGATACACAGTGCAGGGTACATAGCAGGTACTGGCGAACAGCAGTTTCTTGGGTTGTGCTGCTAACCCATAATACTGTCCTTTCTCAGGCCAGGAAAGGTTTTATTCAACACCCTGCCTACGAGGAGCCAACTTCGTAAAGGGCTCTCCTCCCCCCAGGGAACATCATGCATAAAGTTCTTTAATATAGAGATCAGGAGCATGGTTATGAATGGGACAGTTTCCTAACTCCCTCCATGGCTTTATATGGATGAGTAACCAGGCAAATGCCGTGCGGCAGGCAGGTTTGCTCTAACATGCTGCCCCCAGAGCTCAGGTACCCTTAATGAGTCATTAGTAACAAGCAGACGAGACACCACACACGGTTTGTCCGCTTTCCCTGCCCTGGACCCTCCCTCCACCACCAGCTCCCCCAGCCCCACAACTGGGTGGGAAGACATATTTTTGCAACCAAGATAAGGTTAGAATGACTGTTGCTGTAACCCAGCTCTGCATCAGGAAAATGTTTTCAGCACAATCGTGTGAGCGTATTAAATTGCCTTTCTCTTTTTCTCTGACTTTATAATGGAGATGCACACTTTTGCAACTTTTTTGGTAAAAACCAGCACAAAATGGATGCAGTGCATAGAACACTGATACTTAGCTGAAGTCAAATGCATCTTTGGCCAGTAAAATGCCACGGGCCTGTCTGGTTTCCAGCCACACTAAGTTATACGTGCTGCAGATTTCCACAGAGGGTATGCTTTGGGGGTGGTGGAGACAGCATTTGGCCAATTGACCAGCTTTGTGACCCCTGCGGTGCTCTTCACCCACAGCCCCAAGAGTTTCTGGGATCCCTCTGTTAGCTGTGGTTTGGGCATGTGGTGTCCTTGGAAGGTTGTATCTTTCCTTATACTGAGTTATTCTTAATTAAGCCCCCAGGACCCAGCCTGGTATTCTAGTCCCTGGATTCTATTCCCAACCAACCGTTGTCACTGGCTTTTACACTGAGCAGACCTCATTCTTCTCTAACTAGTAGAGAATTCTTCTCTAACACTAGAATGATAGGCATGGACTCTGGCAACAGAAAAACCTGGGTTCTAATCCAGCTCTATTCATTATTCTTAGCTATAATGAGCTATAACTACTTTTCCCCACACCCACGCCCTTGCTTACACCATTATCTTGGCCTGAGATGCAGTCTCTCTCTAAACCCTACTCACCTTCTAAGGTCAAGCACAAATACCACCTGTAGCCCTTCCTAGCAACTAAGTGAGATCTCTTCTTCTGGACTATCTCAGCCCCATCTGTTGGCCATTTTTCATATCTTGGTTTTGATGGTTCCTAGAGCTTTCTCTCTTCTGTATTTCTACCTTGATTCTCTGTCATAAAACCTATTACATAGTAGGGTTGCCAGATAAAATACAGGACACCCAGTGCAGTTTGAATTTCCGATAAACAATGAGTAAATTGGTTTAGTGTAAGTATGGCCCAAGTATTGCACGGGAAATACTTATATTAAAAAATTTTTGTCATTTATCTGAAATTAAGATTTAACTGAACAGCCTGTATTGCACACACGCTAAATCTGGCAGCCTTTCACACCGGACTCTTTTTAACGGATAGTTGTGCGTTTGCTTCTCTGGTTCCTTCACTGGGTCGCACATTATGTGACAGTAGCAATCTTGTCTCATTTATCTTTGCATCCCCCAGTGTTTCTTCCTTGAAGCAGTTGCTTCCTAAATCTTTATTGATCGGTGTAGGGATTGTCACACCTCTAGGTCTGAGTGCAGAGCACCGCTTCTGAGAGCCTCAGCTTTGGAATCGAATGGACCAGAATGTGTCATGTTGCCATCCCTGGACTAACTACGTGTTCCTTAACAAGTTACCCCATTCTCATATATGCTCATCTGTAAAATAGGAGGAGGAATATACCTATTCGGAAGGCATTACCTACCTTCATTCTCCATATGCATATAAAGGGCTTAGCACGATGTGTGGTCCATCGGAGAGGCTCCTTCGCTGGTAGCTCTGGCTACTGGAAATGATGGAACACATTCAGACCAGCTAGCTTGGCTCTAGCAGGAACTACTTTGCTACAAACAGTCAAGGCTGTATAAAAGAACTGACCGTGTGTAGTTTGGAAACATAAAATGCAGGATGGATCCTGGTCTTCCTTTGGAGAGTTCTTAACTCATTTGGTTGTCCTTTTTAGTTTCCTAGGCGAAGGGCATGTTCTTGGCCCTTGTCTGCCCGTCTAAGATGTCAGTGCATCTCTTGTTCTAAGCCTGCCTTCCCCAGCCTGCTGAGATGTCCTAGCTCCTTATTCAGCCCTTTGTGACTATGTTTTACTTTCCTAGTCCCCTTTCCCCTGGCCCTGGGGGCATAATTTCCCAACCAGAAATTATTTGCGGCTTCCCTTGGATAGCATTGCTCTGTGTGTGTGTGTGTGTGCGTGTGTGTAAATGTGTGTATATGTGCATATATATGTGTGTAATGGGGGAAGAAAAGGGTTGTTTTGGTGTCTCCTATTCATCCAGGCACAGTAGGGTGGGTGGCCATTAGCAAAACCTCTTAAATCTGACAGTGTTTATTACTACTAGCCGATGTGCACAGAACACCCTCAGTGACTCTAATGGGGCCTCAACGCTCCAGCAGGCATTATGTCAGATACTTTGCTTATATCGTCCCACTGAATAATCACAACATCTCAATGCGGTAGATGTTCTCATCTCAATTTTATGAATGGGGAAACATAATGAGAAAGATTAGTAACTTCCTTTAAGGCCACAAGGCAAGTAACTTCTAGGTGCAATTCAAACCCAGTTCCCTGACTCCAACCCTCAGTCTCTTCTCCAATGTCAATGGTTCTTTACCCCGTTTGCTCATTAGAATTAACCCAGGACCCAGAGAGCCTTTCCAATGGACTGATGTCTAGACGCCCTCCCCAGAAATTCTGATTTAATTATTTTTGAGATCACTGCAATGATATTGGTCCACCATCATCACATACGCTGGGACATGAATTAAAAGGATCTGCACAATCTAATTTGATCCTCCATCATCGCTATTTATCGAGCACGGGTCCTAAAACTTTCCTATGATTTTTATTCAAAGATTTTTTTGTCTCGACTCTTGTAGGTTGATCCTAGGTGTACACGTGCTCTGCGTAACTACAGAAATGTGGGTATAACGGTGCCAAAGTCGAAGCCATAGCCCATGTTGCTCTTCCGTCATGTGAGAAGAATCTTTAAAAAAGTATTTTGATGATCCCTCCCAAGTCTATTTCACATTGCTTTTTTTGAGGAAACTTTGCTGCAATTTACCCAGTTTCCAGAGATTTGTTTCTTTTTGGGCAATCTTTACTCCACGGGCTACCTCATCTTTCTTTAGGCCAGGCTCAGGCTATATGATTTGTTTTCTGTGCTCAGTTGAATTTGTCTTCTTTTTTGTTTTATTTCAGGATTTTTTGGATTGTAATCACTGTTACCTTTTCTTTTGCTTTCAATGTACTTTAGAAAGTCTTCCCCATCAAAAGCTATCATGTGGGGCGCCTGGGTGGCTCAGTTGGTTAAGCGTGTGCCTTCGGCTTAGGTCATGATCTTGGAGTCCTGGGATCGAGCCCTGCCTCAGGCTCCCTGCTCAGTGGGGTGTCTGCTCCTCCTTCTGCCCCTCACCCTGCTCATGCCTGCCCTCTCTTGCTTCCTCTCTCAAATAAATAAATAAAATCTTAAAAAAAAAAAACAAAAAACTGTCATGCGCTGTTTTCTCCCTCTGCTCCTTACCCTGATCATGCACGGTGTCTCCCTCAAATAAATAAACAAAATCTTAAAAAAAAGAGAAAGAAATCTGTCTTGTGCTATTATTAATGATCCACATTTGAAGTTGCTCTTTGTTTCAATACCATTGGCCTGCTTATTAGGACTGTAATCTGGGGCCAGTTTTATTTTTGGTAATCTCAGTTTTGTTCATTGCTAAATCAGGGTTAATAAAAATCTACCACCCATGATTTCCATGAAAACTCATTAAGCAAACAGAATTGGTGTGTTTATTTGTTTAATGCACCTGCACCACTATAAGCTCTTCTAGGCACCAACTCTGTTTTGATTTCCATGGTGGGTCTGGTGCCTAGAATTGTGGTGGGATTTAGGAGATGCTCAGTAAATACTGGTGGAATATTGACTGTCGAGCGGCCTTGGGAGTCAGACATGCTGAGTTCTGAGCTTCTGCTGCACCACTTACAAGCTGTGTGACCTTGAGCAAGTTGTTTCACTTCTCTGGACCTTCATGTCTATAATTGTAAAATAATGATAATGGTAATAATAAATTTAAGATGGTTGTAGCGAAGACTGAATGCCATATGCCCATAAAGAAATCAGTTCAGTGCATGGTCAATGATGTGCTGGTGGAGACGACCACGTTACCTAGAAATATTGATTTCCATAATATTATTGTGGGAAACCAGAAATATATTCCAAATTTGAGAGCTGCATACATAAAAAAATAGCTATGAAGCTTCAATGAGGGAAATTAATGAAGTAGAATGTGTACACTTGCTTTTTGCTGTGTATTTTCATCCTGGGGTGTGTTACTCCTTTTGGAGAGGAAAACAAAGAAGTAAACTCAGTTTTATGTGCAGATTTGAATGACTTCAGGAGTTATTCTGGAGTGTGTGTGTGTGTGTGTGTGTGTGTGTAATCGTATTTTGAAAGAAGACTCAACTTAGGACTCACTGCCACATTGAAGATCTGTGCATTTCATTGTATGCAAATAATACTTAAAAAAAAAAAGAAACTGTATACAAATGTTGAACTACAGTTAATGATACACATGTTGCAGGATTTGGGGGTAAACTGTCCAGATGTTTGCAACTCACTCTGAAATGCATTTAAAAATATGATGCATTGATGAATGGAGAATGGAGAGATGCCTAGCTATGTGATAAAGCAAATATAGTTGAGCCTTGAACAACACAGGAGTTAGGGGGTCTCAACTCCCCATGCTGTCAAAGAGCCATGTATAACTTGTGACTTCCCCTAAATTTAACTACTGGTAGCCTACTTTTGACCAGAAGCCTTACTGATAACATAAACAGTCGATTAGCACGTATTTTATATATTATATGTATTATGTACTGTATTCTTAAAATAGAGGAAGCTAGAGAAAAGTAAAGGTTACTAAGAAACTCACAAGGAAGAGAAAATACATTTACAGTGTTTTCCCATTAAAAAACCCACATATGAGTGGACCCACACAGTTCAAACCTGTGTTGCTCAAAGGTCAACTGGACAGCAAAATGCTCATTATAGAATCTAATGGTTAGTGGTGTTCACTGCACAATTTTGTCAGTATTTCCATATGTTTGACGTTTTTCATAATAAAATGTTGGAAGGAAAAGAAAGTTGGGGACCCTAGGGAAAGGCAAGACCTAAGCCGAAGGAAGACTCATTTGTGCTGGATTTCGGGCATGTGGTACTTGTCAATATCTGTATTTTAGGAAGGCTTCCCTAATTCTCTCTTAATTGGCCCATAGGAAACCTCCAACACTACATTTTCATAATGCTGACCCACACGAAGGAAAACAAGGTCTGAGTTGAAAAACTAACAATGAAAAGAACAGGTGAACAATGGGAGACAGAAGCAGGCTATCCTTTGGCACTTTGGGGAACAACTAAAGTATTAGAATCCCAGGCATCCAGGATGGCTGAGAGAATTATGAGACTCTGATCTCTGGCTTTTAGGCCTTCTCTCATACCTATTATTTACCATGTAGGTGGAAAACGTTAGAAATAATTAACCATTTCATAGAGATACAAAGGTGCATGTAGGCCATTTCTTTGGAAAGGTATCTATGATCTTAATAGGGGTTTTTGGAATGGCAGTTGTTTTTTTTTTAAGATTTTATTTATTTATTTATTTATTTATTTATTTGAAGAGTTAGAGACAGCCAGCGAGAGAGGGAACACAAGCAGGGGGAGTGGGAGAGGAAGAAGCAGGCTCCCAGCGGAGGAGCCTGATGTGGGGCTCGATCCCATAATGCCGGGATCACGCCCTGAGCCGAAGGCAGACGCTTAACGACTACGCCACCCGGGCGCCCTCGGAATGGCAGGTTTTGTCTTGTTGTGGAAAGACATAATAAGAAAGGATTTGGTAAATTCGAGAATATGAGTCAACTTCCTATAAGTTAGAATGTTTTAGAAATTTGGTGAAGATAAGTTTTAGGTTTATACACAGGTAAATAATCAGGAACATACCCTGGTAGTCAAAGGAAATACAAGTTTCTTCTCCTGGTCATAGGAGGTACCTGACGAGATACTGGAAGCCTTTAGAAAGAGGGTGGGAAGGAGTGGCCATGCTATTGTACATCTGAACAAAAGGGCCATGGTTTTATCATTAGCTCATTCAAATGGCAGTTGTGAGGCCCATTTATTTGACTTTTTCTTCTGTTTACATAAATGGAAACACCCTACAAGGTTTACTAGAAGCAGATGTATTAAATATCAACACTGAAAACTGGTTTAACCAGGAAACAATGAGCATTAAAACGCACAAAAAGGAGAGAACGAACGAGAGTCAGGAAAGAGCAATGTGGCAACCCACAGGAATCCTAGGCAGGGAAAAAATATCCAAATCAAGGTCCTAGTCAGTTACAATCAGTCACACTGGGAAGAGAGCAAATAGCACTCACTCCTTTACCATTTGCTCAAGAAACAGAACCAACTTCCTGCCTGTCTTTGACGCCTCCATGATGATCCCAGGACTCTTAACAGCAGAGCCCAGGGCTTGTCCTTTAGGGAAGGTCTTAGCTGGCAAGACCATGCCACTCTGTAGTGTGAAGTGCTTAGGGCCCTGCCAGCACATTGACCACTGTCATGTGTGTGACAAAAGGTGCCCTCTGGGCAGATGAATGACAAAATGTGACTTTTCCTCTGAGCTGGCACAAGATTTGGGGAGGGGAGTGGTGGCTGGATTTCACCCCCTCCCAACCCCTCAGCTTGGTCTTTGATGAAATGTAGACACACTGTAACTCTACACGGTGGCCCTAGAAAACTTTTATCTGCTCTACTATAGGCGTACCCCCTTTTGCCAATGAGGAAGCTAAGTGCCAGAAGACTGAAACATCTCATATACGGCTACGACATAAATAGTAATAGACTTTCCGTGGGAGAAAAGCCATTCCCAATGTCGGCCTTGGTCAGTATCACTGTATAAAGCACGCGCTGCACACTCTGCTAGATTCTAGGATATGGTGGGCTGCATGGATGCCTAGACGACTCAAACCTGACTCTGAAGGTAGGTGGTGCGTGCTCTGTGCTGCCTGAGCCCTGTAGACCGTGAGAGCCACAGGAGCTCATAAGAGAGAGTAATAATCACTCTTTTCTTTGCAATTGGAGAAGGCTTCACTGAGATGAAACTTGAGTCAAATGAAGAATGGATTGGGCTCAGAAAACCAGAGAAGACCAAGCAGGATTGTAAGGGAAGGAAGCAGTGTGCACAATTGTTGGAGAGGGGCTCCATATTGGTGACCCCAGTCACTCCATGGCATCATGTCACCCACTCTCATTCCTCTTCCCCATTCTTAAGTGCAATCTTCACTCCAGACCACAACCCTCTTTTTGACAGAACTTATCCATCCTATGTCTCACACACCCCAGGTCTGCTTTCTGAAGGGTGGTAGCTAGTTATATAAGAGAATCTGGGGTGAAATATTAATATATTAACCCACCCATATAACAGAGAGATACTGTAATGAGGAATTTCTGGATATATTGCCATAAAATGTTTCTAAAACTTTTGGGATTACAGGTAGAGAGAAAGAGTTTATATTTGATACCTATCATAATGCAATAAATTCTCCCCCAAACTTAGCAACAACAAACATTTATCTCACATGGTTTCTCAGGGTCAGGAATTCAGAAACCATTCAGCTGGGTAGGTGTGATTTAGGGTCTTTCATGAAGTTTCTATCAAGGTATTGGCCAGGGCTGTATCATCTGAAGGCTTGACTGGGGCTGAAGGATCTGCCTGCGAGCTCACTTATCTGGCCATTGGCAGGGGGGCTTCAGTTTTATGTGTATTTCCATATGGGAATATTCTCACAACTGGCCCGCCCCAGAATGAGTGATCAAGAAAGAAAGAACAAACAGAAAGCTCAGTGGCTTTTATGACCTAGCCTCTGACAAAGCATCACTTCTGCTATATTTTACTGGTCACTCAGACTCCCCAGGATACAACATGGAAGGAAATTATATAAGGGGGTAAATAGAGTTGGGGAGCACTGGGACCATCTTAAATATTCTGGTACCACAGAATCATATTTTGGGGACACTAGAGCTTTCAAAACATATACCACAGGTAATACGATGCTCTGGATATCCTAAAAGTTTCCTTCTTTAAAAGACCTAAATATTCTTTTTTTTTTTTCCTTAAGATTTTGTTTATGTGAGAGAGACAGAGCGAGCACAAGAGCATGAGCAGGGGGAGGGGCAGAGGCAGAGGGAGAAGCAGACTCCCCACTGAGCAGGAAGCCAGACATGGGGCTCAATCCCAGGATCATGACCTTAACCGAAGGCAGACACTCAATGCCTGAGCCACCCATGCACCCTAAACATCTAAATATTCTTAACAAAAAACTAAAAAATCTTTAAGAATGCACTGCTATGCTTACTGGAAAAGAAGAGGCAAAATAAACAAGCAAAAGAGGAAGCATGAATCCAGAGATTCAAATGAGTGTTTAAGCTGAAACCTGCCCCGGGGGCATCTTTCTGCCCTCCAGTGACCCAAAGAGTTGGTTTAATGTCTGCATGGCAAGCATGAGACAAAGTCTCTGGGAACATGAGAAGTCAGATCAGAGACCCTCATGAATTACCTTGAACCCCAAAGGATGTCTCCTCAGTGACAGTTTAATTTTTTTTTAAAGTAGACTCCATGCTCAGCATGGAGCCCAACATGGGGCTCGAACCTGCAACCCTGAGAGCAAGACCTGAGCTGAGATCACGGGTTGGATGCTTAACTGACTGAGCCACCCAGGTGCCCCTCCTCAATGACAGTTTAAATCAGGAATTTCTGGGACTCCATTTCCTCACTGAAGAGGATAGAAAGGAAACTTGCCTGTCTTAACCCTGGCTCTAGATAGCAGGAAGAAAAATCTGAGAATTGATAACTACACACTAACCTCTATGCAAGCTTACAGTCAAGCTGACGCTCTCAGTATAGTTTGAAAAACCTGAATGGATAATTTGTTTTCCTGTGGTCCAGAGTTGGCAGCACTCAGTGTAGAAATAAATCAAATCCTCATTGAAGGCATCACCCTTATCAGAAACCTCAAAGATTCCCAGATATAACATTCCATTGAACTGGGGTTCACGATTTAAAAAAAAATCACGGTATACTCAAGGAATTGAGGCATCATTAGAAAGAACCAGCAAAACCCAGCAAATCAGGCTGACAAACACTTCAGATATTTGGCTATTGATTATGGAATAAATTTAAGTTTATTTAATATGTTTAACAAAGAAAAGACATTATCAAGGGGAGCAGTGAAAAACAAGAGACTATTGAAGTGACAAGTCCTCTTTGACAACCAAATAGAATGTCCAGAAGTGAAAACTAGGGGCGCCTGGGTGGCTCAGTTGTTAGGCGTCCGCCTTCGGCTCAGGGAGTGATCCCAGGGTCCTGGGATCAAGCCCCGCATCAGGGTCCCTGCTCCACTGGAAGCCTGCTTCTTCTCTCCCACTCCCCCTGCTTGTGTTCCCTCTCTCTCTGGCTGTCTCTCTCTCTGTCAAATAAATAAATAAATAAAATCTTAAAAAAAAAAAAGAAGTGAAAATTAAATTTAACAAAAGTAAAAAAAAAATCATTGCCTTTTAAAGGGTTATAGGGGTGCCCACATAATATCTTTGATTTTTGCCTCTTGGCTTATAGAGCCTTAACTATTTACAGTCTGGCCCTTTACAGAAAACCTGGGCCAATCCCTGCCATACAGAAACCTGTGTCGGAGACCCTCAGTCAGCCTGAAGGGTCATTCAAAGGTTGACGATACGAGGAGTAGCCACACAGGCAGGGCTGACCACTGAGAGGGTGGTGGGGACGATGAAGGGGCTGAATGAGGGAGGCCAAGAAAGCCTCAGTGGGACGCAGGCCTGGGTCTCAAAACAGAAGGGAGGCTAATTTTATGTGTCCATTAAGAATAGCTGGTTGTATACCTTGAATGACCCCTGAGGAATGTGAGAACCTAGAAGCCTTGCCTTTTAATTTTTATGTATGGGGTGGGGAATAAATCTTAGTTGCCCTGGAGCCTCAAGAGTTTAACGCACGTGTGTGGGGAAGTCTGAGGTAGAAAGATACTGGTCTGTGTATGTAATTATTAAGCAATTATGGATGGCATTCTGCAAACAGCACATTAAGAAGGAAAAGGAGAAAGGGGATTTCTTTGCCTGAGTCACAGATCTCAAGCTGCATATCCTTAGGGGCTCTCTAATTGCCAAATGTGGATCAAGGCCAAGTGGTTCTTTTATGGCCACTGGGTACACTGGGGATGGGCCTCAAAACTGTTTCTAAACACCAAGTGCTGACATGTTTGCCCTGGGAGGAGTGAGGGAGGGGCAGGATGCCGGCAGGAAGCTTGAGATGACCCCAGGGTGGTATGAGCTGCGGGAAGCCAGGAAGGGAAGTGATTTGGGGAAAGGAAAGCAAGAGGCTCACCACACCCCAGGCCACTCCTTTGAAGATGGACACCACACCCAGCCTGTCCAAGTGTCCCCCAGCATGCGTGCTCATCGTTCCCAGGTTTTTCAGAATGAGGGAGCAAGGATGGAGTCGTCGAACAAGGAAGCTGGCTGGGAGCAGCCGTCTTCTGAGCCTCTCTTACATGCCAGGTGCTGTACGCATCAATCTCACGGAGTAAATATTAGCCTTCCCATTTTGCAGATGGGGAAGCCAAGATGCGGATAGAAACGTTAAGAACTGTGTCCAGGCCCACAAAGCAAGTCAGCAATTAATTCAGGTCTCGCTCTAATGAGAAGGTCTTACTCCAAAACTCAACTCTTTCTTCCCTACCAAGCAGGTATAGCCAAGAGCCACACGAAGGGAGTAACCCTAGTCCTCTGGCAGGAACAGGGAAAACATCAGAAAATTAAGCCCAGCTACCCCGACTCCCACAAATGCCCTTGTCTGTCATCCAGGGTTACTCTGCTAAATAGAGAAATTTGCCCCCAAATGTCCCAAGCGACCTATCATGGCTCTTTCTGTCTGACATGTTAGCTCAACCCCCAGGGTGGCAAATGGATGAAATAATCAGAAGAAGAAAAAGTTCTGTTATTAGAAAGTTGCTGTGAAAACACTCACATGTTGGGAATGGAGAGGGCAGATGGTCTACTGAGACTTTCTGCTGGGAGAGATATGCTAAGTAATTAGGCTGAGAAAAAGCCGAGAGAGCCTAACTCCGATGCTGGAGGGATTGATGGCCAACACAGAGGATGAGGAAGCGTTCCCTGGCTACACAGAGTGGGTCCACATAACTCCTGAGGGAGGAGAGCAGGTCTGAGGAGAGCAGGGTGGGGAGACAGACTTCATTCACAGGCTTCACGACTCTCTGGAAAGCTGGGTTTGGCTCTCACCTTCTGCTGGAGGGGCCAAAACGACGATGAGCATTCTAGCAAAGGATCGAGACAAGGGAGAGAAAGAGCAGTGGGATGGTTGACTTTGTGTCAGTTTGACTGGGCCAGAGTTGCCCAGATATGTGGTTAAGCATTATTCTGGGTAGGTCTGTGAGGGTGTTACCGGATGAGATGAACATTTGAACTGATATACAGAGTAAAGCAGATTACCCTTCTAATTGTGGGTGGGCCTCCTTCAATCCGTCAGAAAGCTGAATGGGCACACAACCTGGGCCACAGACCCTACGCTCAGGACGGTCTGTACTTAGTACTTTGCGGGCCCCACATTTTCATGTTGCTCAAATTATGTAGCTAGTCATGAGTGGATAGGTGCGGTTGTGTCCCTTGGAGAAGTGTCAGTGCCTGAGGTGTGAAGTGACAGAGTTAGCTCTTGCTGCATAAAAACCCAGACAGTGTTCTCCCAACTCCCCCATGGTTCCCCCACCCATGACTGACCTCAGGGGCCAGGGCCTCAAGTTTCTGCTTCAAAGGGCTACATAAAGGAAAAGAAGAAAAATGCTGATTACGGAAAGCTGAAGAAGCTTTTAGGTGAAAACAGCATGGACTCGTTCTGGGCCCTCAGGCTGAGTTTCATAACCCTTGGTCACATAAACAGGGCTTTCTCCAGGGCTAGGAAGTTAAGAAATGTGACCAGTCTGGCCAGGCCTTCCTCCTTCACAGAGAGAATAGGCACCTCTACTGGATGCGCCCCCGCTCCCCCCCCCAAGGCATAAGACGGTGAGTGAAGCACATTTTGCTGGAAGGATCATCAGAGCTGAGTTGGCAAGGAGGTTCTCAGACTGCTTTCATGGCCAGGGCCGGGCTTGGCTGACCTGTGCACGTCAGCACCGGACCTATAGAGAAGCTTACAACAGCTCACGGACTTTTTTGGGAGACACTCTCAAGCATATTGTAGCCAGTATTCCAAACGTTTTCCAGCTTCAGGTAATCCCATCCCCCTTACTCCAGGAGACCCAACGCTACAAATGACAAAACTTCCCAAACTGCAGTTCAGTCTTTTAGGGGGTTGGTGGAAGCCAGTGGCTAGTAAAGCCCAGCTTTGAACAGTCTCTTGGCTGCCTTTATTTAGATGCAAATACTGCTCCTGGAATTCCTTGTGGCCGCGACTTGGCTGGTGTTTATGAACAGGTTTTTCTTCTTCCCACGTGCAACACAGGCATGTAGCGAACGCTTGCACGCTAGCAAGCTCAGTGTTCTTCTTTCTTCCTTTTGAAGAGACTGTCACTTTTCTTTGGGAAGATTTCCCTTCCCCAATCCCTGTGGTCCGCATGGCATCAACAATGCTTGTGGCAGAATGTGATCCCGCTGCTCACTCCCCAAAGGGCCCTCCATTAGTTCTGGTTGCCAAGATCCCCAGAACTGCTTTCTGTCCCATCCTTCTGAGCAGTGCACCCTATCTTTTTTTTTTTTTTCTTTCACACCAGCGAGAGAGGGAACACAAGCAGGGGGAGTGGGAGAGGAAGAAGCAGGCTCATAGCGGAGGAGCCTGATGTGGGGCTCAATCCCAGAACGCCGGGATCACGCCCTGAGCCGAAGGCAGACGCTTAACCGCTGTGCCACCCAGGCGCCCCATTGCACCCTATTTTTTAGCCTGCGAGCTATCCAGGACCTAACACCAAACTTCTTTTTTGCTGATGGTTTTCAGGATCAATCTAAGGAGCTTGTGATCAGACACATGGTATGGAGGGACTATCACTTTGGATGGCCTGACCCTTCTCTACCCAATTTCCTTAAAAGTGGTAACATCATAACCACTTTCTTCAACAGGGGAAATATATGATGTAGGATATTAAAAACGTACTGTGGTTAGTAATCGTTTCTCTTGAGGAATTTGGTCACAGAAGCAGCAAAACTTCTTTACTTGCTTCTTAACTTTCACGCGGCTGGTTGGACAGTAGAGTAGATGGAAGAGTTTGCAGCCTGAGTAGCTTTTGGGAGTTTTCTGAAGCAAAAAGAGAACATCCAGGCCCTTGGGTCACGGCCAGCGGCGGCAGGGTGAGTGGTAGGAATCACTATTATGGGGAGCCAAGGGCACCGCCAGCTCAGAGGGAGGATGGTTGGTGACTCAGAGCTAGGAGGGGAGGATGGGGAGAAGGGACGTTCGCAAATGGTGATTCTTTGGCATTGACTTGGAGACAGTTTTATTCTCTACCATTATTAATAAGTAGGGGAAAATGAAAATGGCATTAATTAACTTTGAAAATAGTGCAAAATGAGATACTGCGATCAATATTTAGGAAGACCAGAGTAAAATTTAAATTGTCTGGACTAACGAAATGGTCTTATAGAAACAAGGTGGTATTCCTTCGAAAGAAAGTTTCTTTCTTTCGAAAACTTAAAAGTATTTCAGGGAAATTAATCATTCATTATTTAGGGAAGAAGGAAGATACCTCATTATAACTGAAAGGGTAGGACTTTGGAGCCAGACAGATTTGCATTCAAGCCCAGTATGCTACTATTACTACTACTGGCCAAGGGCATTGGTTAGGAGGACTTTGGGCTACAAGTAACAGAAATCCCAACTAGCAGTGGCTTTAGCCATAAATAAACATTTATTACCTCTCCTAACAAGAAGTCTGGAGGTATTGGGTTCCAACATATATGCAATATGCAGGACTTCAGTGACTGTATATGAGAGGGTTTATTTCTGGACTCTATGGTTTATCATTGATCTCTGATTTAATCTTAATTAGTTCCTTCCTTCTGCTACCTGTGGGTTTAGTTGGTTCCTCTTTTTCTACTTCCTTGAGTTGTTAGGTTATAATTTGAAATCCTTCTTGTTTTTTAATATGCACATTTATAGCTATAAAATGTCTCCTTAGTACTGCTTTCTCTAGTCCCATAGGTTTGGGTGTGTTGTGTTTTCATTTGCATTCATTGCTAACTATTTTCTGATTTCCCTTGTGATTTCTTCTTTGATCCTTTTGTTGTTTAAGGGTATGCTGTTTAATTTCCTCAAGTTTGTGAATTTTTCAGTTTTACCTCTGTTTTTGATTTCTAACTTCAACTTGTTGTGGTTGGAGAAGATACCTTGAATGATATCTATCTTTTAAAATTTATTTTTTTATTTTTATTATTTTTTTAAGATTTTATTTATTTATTTGACAGAGATAGAGACAGCCAGTGAGAGAGGGAACACAAGCAGGGGGAGTGGGAGAGGAAGAAGCAGGCTCATAGCGGAGGAGCCTGATGTGGGGCTTGATCCCGGAACGCCGGGATCATGCCCTGAGCCAAAGGCAGACGCTTAACGACTGCGCCACCCAGGCGCCCCGTCAGTTTGTTTTTTAAATCCATTCTGCCAATTGAAGAGTTTAATCCATTTACATTTTAGGTAATTACTAATAAGGAGGGACTTCCTTCTGTCATTCTGCAGTCAAACGCTCTACTCCTGAGCTATCCCCCCTTTCTGTCATTTTGCAATTTATTTTCTATATGCCTTACAGCTTTTTATCCTTCATATCCTGCATTTCTTGATTAAGTGATTTAATTGATTGTGTTTAATTGATTTTTTTTGTAGTGAAATGGTTAAATTTTTCTCATTCCTTTTGTGTATATTCTATGGTTATTTTCTTTGTGGTTACCATGGAGATTCAAAGTTATAATGTGAATATACATACATGTGTATCATGTGAACTTCTATTGACTTAATCTGAAAAACATACAAAAACTCTGCTCCTTTATAAGAACTCTGTTCCCAACTTTTTTGGTTGTTAGTGTCACAAAATTACATTTTTATATGTTGTATAACCATAAATAGAAATTAATAATTCTTTTAAATGCATTAGTCTCTCAAATTATGTAGAAAACAAAATGTGGAGTCACAAACTAAAGTTACAATATTAGCTTTTAGACCGGCAATTGTTATTTTTCGAAAATGTAGAAAACAATAGCTTCTTTAGTCTTCCTAACAGGTGTTGTGTAAGGAGAAGGCTAGTGTGTTGGGTAAATCATCCACTTGGGAGCCAAAGCAAAACTAAATGCAGCAGAGCACGAGACAGAGAGGAAAATGGCGGGCCAGTGGTCAAAAGCCATAAATACAGAAAAGTCTCTAGGAGACTGGTAAGGAACAAAAATGAAGAGAGAGAGAAAATACCTTCCCTAATTCTCTGAGTGATTATTTGCTCATGAATGTATTCATTCACCGTTTACTGAGGTTCATTACAGGGTGCATCAATGTTCAGCTTTAACAATAATGCCAAGTTCTTTTAAACGATGTTCGTACTTATCCTCTTACCAGTAAGACGTGCAAGATCCTATTGATGCTCAGCCCTCCAACACTTGATCTTAATTGACTTTTAAACTTTTGACATTTCAAATAATGTTATACCTAATAATATCTTATTGTACCTTCATTTTTATTTCTCTCATCATTCTTGCAGATGTACGCTAATAGACATGTATAGGAATATTATAGCAGCACATTTCATAATAGTAAAAAAAAAAAAAAAACCAAACAACTGGAGGCAACTCAAATATCCATTGACAGGAAAATGGTAATGCACTACAGCAGAGAAAATTAAAGAATTACTATTACGCCTAGGAATAAAGATAAATTAGATTTAAAACATTCAGTTCCAGGAGAATATATACAGTGTGATATACTTCTCGTAAAGTTTAAAAGCCAAAGCAATATATCGCCTAGGCCTAAATATATATGATAAAACAGATTTCTTTTAAAGCAAGAAAATAAGAAACATGAAATTCAGGATGGAGGTTATCTCAGTGCAGGGAGGTAGGAGGATGGGGGTAAGCAAAGAGCATTTGGAGATGAAGGTATTGGCAATATTCTAATTCTGGGCCTGGATGAGATGTTCATGGATGTTCATTAGAAAAATATTCTGTAACGTGGCGGGATACAAAATCAATGCTCAGAAATCAGTTGCATTTCTATACATGAATAATGAGACCGAAGAAAGAGAGATTAGGGAATCCATCCCATTTACAATAGCACCAAAAACCATACATTACCTTGGAATTAACTTAACCAGAGACGTAAAGGACCTATATTCTAGAAACTATAAATCACTCTTGAAAGACATTGAGGAAGACATAAAAAGATGGAAAGATATACCATGCTCATGGATCGGAAGAATTAACATAGTTAAAATGTCCATGCTACCCAGAGCAATCTACACTTTCAATGCTATCCCGATCAAAATACCGAGGACATTTTTCAAAGAACTGGAACAAATAGTCCTTAAATTTGTATGGAACCAGAAAAGGCGCCGAATCATCAAGGAACTGTTGAAAAGGATAAACAAAGCTGGGGGCTTCACAATGCCGGATTTTGAGCTGTACTACAAAGCTGTGATCACAAAGACAGCATGGTACTGGCACAAAAACAGACACATAGACCAATGGAACAGAATAGAGAACCCAGAAATGGACCCTCGGCTCTTTGGGCAACTAATCTTTGATAAAGCAGGAAAAAACATCCGGTGGGAAAAAGACAGTCTCTTCAATATATGGTGCTGGGAAAATTGGACAGCTACATGCAAAAGAATGAAACTTGACCACTATCTCACACCATACACAAAAATAAACTCCAAATGGATGAAAGACCTCCATGTGAGGCAGGAATCCATCAAAATTCTAGAGGAGAACATAGGCAGCAACCTCTACGACATCGGCCAAAGCAACCTTTTTCATGACACATCCCCAAAGGCAAGAGAAACAAAAGATATTCCAAATAATCAAATTCAAGAGAATAGATAAAACGAAAGAGTGACATGTGTGGATGATTACTGACACTGCTACATGAACCAAAGATTACAAATGTTTTAATTTTGTGTGTCTGATTCAAGATGATGAAATTAAATATTTACTGAGCTCCTAGTGGGAACTGAAATTATGCTCTAGATTTATTCTGCAGTAGTAAGCATCTCTAAACTCTTAGTGAGTTACAGCTATAGAGGTTTGTTTCTTGCTCAACTATGGGCCAACAGGGTCTTTGCTCAAGGACCCAGGTTGATAGAACGACCAACACCCTGAATGCTAGTGTTTACCATACGTTTGATCTCTTTACCATTCAATAGATTGTCAGCTTTTTCTCTGATTTCTGTTCTTGACTCCATTCACGTAGGTTCCATTGTCAGATTCTGGTTACCTAGTGATGACTGCCAATTATTGTTCAATCACTTATTTAATAAGCATTTTCACTAATACTTTTCTAGAAAGTACATGTATAAAACATAAAATTTATAGTAAAATGGCACTTAATATGTGCTCAATAGATGTTAATGTTGTTACTAAGTACAATTGGGATTGTATTTAGAAATTATCACCATTAACCCTTGTTACAATGGATTTTACAAGCTTCCCCACTCCAGCACCGTAACCATTTATGTTTAAGTGGCAGAAATTGTGTAATAAAACAAAAGGAGTCACAGAGATCAGTCTGAGATTGGGAAGACTGGGTAGGAAAAGGAACAGGTCCTACGAGAATTTGTTGAAAATGAAGATCCTCTCCTTTCCAGTCCTTCTTCCTCACAAGTTGCCCGCCTACTATAGACAGGTGGTGCTCCAGGAAAATAATCATCCGTTGATGTGCATGGAGAAGTTTCTAAAAAAGTCTTTGCAGAAGTTGGAGGGAGTGGTTTTTCTGGCTGTTACAATCATTCCTTCTCCTTTGAAATATTGTCCTATCATCCTGCACATTAGTGAGCCTAAGATGCAAAAGGAAAATGTTCCTCAGTCCCTTCAAGATAGACTTTCAGCTTGTGACAAAAGGAGCAAAGGGTCTACTCTTCCTTTCCTACTTCAAAGGCTCCTAACTCAGGGACAAGAGCCTGATATCTTCACTGTGCCTAACTCCCCCACCCTGACCGAATTTGCAAACCCCTGGAGTACTCTTCTGCAACTTTCCCGTGTGAAGTTATTTTTCTTCCTTAAGAGTCAACTCAATCTATTTAGGGAGAATGCTCCCCTAAGCTCTGTTGGTAATCTATTCCAGTGCTGCTTTACTACTGTAATCACAAAGTTTTAAAAATACCTTAGATTTCTCATGCAGCTGCAATCACCTTTCACTCTTCCAAAGACCTTCCTATGTCTTCCCACTGCTCTTGAACTAAAGTCTGAAGTCCTTGTTATCGTCTTGGAGGCCGCATGATCTAGCTTCTGTCTCCCTCTCCAGCCTCATTTGGGGCCCCTTGCACTCTACCCCTGCTCAGCCCCATTCATTCTTAAGGCTCCAGTGTATTTCCTCCTCTTGCAACTACCTCTTTCTCTGCCCCAAAAGTAATTCCTGCTCTTATTTGGTTTCATCTTGGTAAATTAACAAGGAGCACAATTGCTGGATCTTATGGCAGGAGTATGTTTAGTTTTATTAGAAACTGCCGAACTGTTTTCCAAAGTGGCTGTACCGTTGTGTATTTCCACCAGCAATGAATGAGAATTCCTATGGCTCCACGTTCTCCAAGCCAGCACTTGGTGTTGTCCGTGTTCTGAATTTATACCATTCTAGTAGGTATGCAATGGTATCTCGTTGTCGTTTTTAATCTGCATTTTTCCCCGGTGACTGTGATGGGGAGGTCCCTTTTATAAGCTTTTTTTTTCGTACCTGTGTATCTTCTTTGGTGAGGTGTCTGTGAAGATCTTTGGCTTACTTTGTAATTGGATGGTTTGTTTTCTTACTGGTCAGTTTTGAGAAGTCTTTGTATATTTGGGATAGCAGTCCTTTATCAGATGTATTTTTTGCAAACATTTTCTCCCAGTCGATGGCTTGTCTTCTCATCCTCTTGATATTGTCTTTCACAGAGCAAAAGCTCTTATTTTAGTGAGGTCCAGCTCATCAATGATTTCTTTCACAGATCGTGCCTTTCATGTCACTCTAAAAAGTCATCCCCATACCCCAGGTCGTCCAGACTTTTTCGTACGCTATCTTGTAGGTACCCCCTTCATTTTCAGATGATCCAACAGAGGGGTAGAGAACTAGAATGACTCTCCCAGTCACTTTAGGAGCTGAGGGAGGAAGGGCCAAAATGGTTGTGTCTTGAGTCTCCACACAGTACCTTTCCCATAACTTACCTCGATGTCTCCCTGACTCAGCAGTCTACCCTTGATTTAGTCCACACAATTTTTCGTCACTAAAGAGTCCTTTTCTGGACACACATCCTTCCAGTGTGAGCCAGCCAAAGTTGGTTCTGTGATGCTTCTTAGCCCGTGTTAGTTATCTCATCTTTTTTTTTTTTAAAGATTTTATTTATTTATTTGAGAGAGAGGGAGAGTGCTGTGAGTGGGGGGAGGGGCAGAGGGAGAGGGAATCTCAAGCAGACTCCCTGCTGAGCAAGAAGCCTAAAGCAGGGCTCAATCCTATGACCCTGAGATCACGACCCAAGCTGAAACTATGAGGCGGCTGCTTAACCCCTAAGCCACCCAGGCCCTCCAGTCATCCCATCTTCTTATACAACAAAGACAGCAGCTGTGATGGGGGCTACAGTGTGCTACCTTGGTCCCTCAATAACAAAGGACTCTCTTTCCCTGGCTGCAGGGAGCAGGGTCCATAGCCCCTTCAGCTGTCAATCCTCTTCAGAATTATTTAAAAAGGGTCACCTTATCCAAATGGAAGACCCCTTTCCTGAGTGAGCCCGTACCCAAAGACTAGTTAATGTGGAGATGCAATGCCTGGCCCCTCGCCCCAAGCCTACACAACTCTACAGGTCATCCCAGATTCAGAGCTTCCCTAGGAGTCGATGGGGCTTTGTCAAGACTGCCTTATAAGCTTTCCCTTGTCTCCCATAGGTATTAATCTCAAGACTTATCTGTAATATAGTTCCTGCATGCTTCTCGCTGGCTCAGAGTCTGCTTCCTGGGAACTTGGTGGAACTTGGTCCATGACAGTTGGTGCCGGAAGTGGTTTGAGAAACAAGAGGCTAAGATGAGATTTTGGAGCTGGATCACTTGCTGCTCAGTCGGTGTTGAGGACCTCCACCAACCATCAGATAGCTCCTGGGGTGAGAGAGCCGTGCACTTATTAACACTTACACCAGAGGTAAACCGAAAGGTATTTTTAGGGAAGAGAATGTTTTAGCAGGTTTGAGAAATAGGGGAAAAGTAACTCTAAGAATAGTGAAATTGGATAGCTGTTGCTAAGCACAATGGACATTTGGGAACTAGAAAATGAAAGACTATGTGGGATTAATTGGCAATTAAAGGCTAAGTTTGCAAGTCAGGGGGCTCTCTTGGTAGCATTAAGCGAGGTGCTGATAAGAAGCACCCCAGCATATTATAAGTTCAGTAGTGGTTATGGTGTGTAGGGTAGAACTGATTACAAGAGATGCCATTATAGAGAGCTGGGCTCCTTGACAACAATGGGGATAATAGGATCCCAGAACAATAGCTGGAGGTGGTTTTACTTAACCCTCAGAAGTCAGGTGAATAGAATTTATCATAATGAAAGGCAAGGACAGAGGAACAGCCAGAGGACTGACCCACAGAGCATGACAGAATTAGTTAACACAACTTCGTATCACGAGGAGCAAAATAGATGGGCAGGCAACAAGAAACCTACTCAACTGATATGGTCAAAAGCTATCAAAGATGTGTGATTAGGACACTGAAGGCAGTTGCCCCAGTAAAAAGTCCTGACTTCTCACCCAGTTCCAGGTATGAGCCAATTTTCAAAGCCAGAACCCGCTGACTGAAGGAGAGGTTGTGTGTCCAGGAGGAAAGATTCTGTAACAACACAATAAGTCAACAGATAATGATTCCTCCAGTCCTTCTCCACATTTACATTTACTCAAGGGACCATATGTTAGGGAAAAGGGAATACTCAGCATTTGAGAGTATTGGACACTGGGTCTGAATTGATAACTGATATACAGAGATTTGTGGGCCCTCTATTAGAGTAGAGCATATGACACCTGGTGATAAATGGAGCTCAGGCCTAGCTCCATAATCCATGTGTGGATTATAGTGCAGAGAAGATATCTTTGGTAATGGGCACAATCTTGACACTTGCTTCTTGGCTGGTGGGGTACATGCTATTGAGGTGGCGAAGACTGGATGGAAGCCTCCAAAGTTGCATCTCTGCTCTCCTGCCATGGTAGTAAGTCAAAAAGAATATTACATCTTGGAAGAATGAAAGAACTCTTTCCCATCCTATATTCTTTTAATTTATCAGTATGAGCCCTAAAGAAACCAGATGGATCTAGGATGACAAAAATTTTTCAAGCTCAATATGATGTCGGTTGCAGCTGCTGGCCCTGAGGTACCCCTTTTAGAGTAGATTACCGTAGCCTCAGATTCATGATATGTGGTCCCTGACCTGGCCAATCCATTCTTTTATTATCTCTATCAGAAAAAGATACCTGGAAGACTTCAGATTCACTTGAGACAGAAAACTGTATACATTTACGGTCTTGGTCTAAGGCTATGTTACTTCTCAGAGACTTGAACATTCTACAAAACATCCACTGGTTCACTCTATCAGTGGAATCATGCTAATTGGACTAGATAAAAAAGTAGCGGCTTGTTCATTGGAGCCTCATGTACTTTAGGATATAGAAAAAAACTAGGAAAATTTAAGGGGCCCCATATTAGTAAACATTTTAGGTGTTCAGTAGTCTGGGGTAGGTCAGACCATCTCTGCAGAAAAGGGCAAATTCTTTCATCTTGCACTTCCCAGCACAAAGAAGGAAACTCAACACCTGGTGGACCTTTTGAAGTTCTGGAGGTAGCGCATTCCATACCCAGGAACATGGTTGCAGCCCAGATACCTAGGAACACAGAAGGTCGCCCGTATTGATTAGGGCCTGGAGCAGGAGAGGGCTCTGCAGCAGATCAAGTCTTCTGTGCATTATTTGACCCTGGCATTTGGCTTAATGACCTAGTGGACCTATGATATTAGAAGTATCCCCAGTGGTGGGAAAAGATTCCATGGAGAGATTATGCTAAGCCCCAGAGATGAATCACAACACAGACTATATGATTCTGGAGCAAGACCACAACGACTCTAACAAGTAATTATATACCTTTTGAAAAATAGCTTCTGCCATGCTACCGAGCCGTGGCAGAGGTGGAGTGACTGATCGTGAGAAACCTAATGACCATGGAGTCACAACTATCCATTATGAGCAGGGTCCTATCAGACTCACCAATTCAAGTGGTTGGACAGATCCAGCAAGCATCTATTGAAAGATTGAAATAGTACATGAAGAATTAGGCATGAGCAGGGCCAGGGGGCACAAACAAGTTATGTAAGCAAGTAGCTCAGACTCCCATACCATCCATCACTGTTGCAATAGAATCTCTCTCTCAGTTCACACCTATGACTATATGGAGGATCCCTACCAACCAACCAGCAGGTGTATGGGGCAAAACCCTGAGCTGGATTCTAGGATGGGGTGGTTCTATATTCACGTTTAAGACACAATTTTAGCAGTGGTAATTAACCTTGATTATCAGGAGGAAGTATGGGTTCTGCTATACAACAGAGGCAAGGAGAACCGTGTTTGTCACCCAAGTAACTCACTGAAGTTCCTCTTGATACTCTCTTGTCCAATGAGAGCCAAGTGTGCCAACCACATAAAGGCAGGATGACCAGAGGAGAGGCCTTGGGGATAATGATATGGGTAATGCCATGAGGTGAGCCACCAACACTCCAAATACCAGACAAGAGTGGGGAGCGCCTACAATGGTTGAAGAGGAAGGAGATAATGGGTCTCAGCTGCAGTGTCCAGGGCTAACCTTCCTTTCTAAGTTTCCCTTGGGAGAATCTTGCCCCCCACCAAACTGACCCCAGAATAGAAGAGATGCTTCCAGAACTTAAAGTACTGGATCCAGGCCGGATGAAGGAAAGACTAATGTAGGCTGTGGTCGTTGCCTAGATCCCCTTTCAGTACTGAAGAGCTTTATTCCTTCACCTGCTGAGAGGGTCGTGGGCAGATACCCTCCACTCTCAGCCCTTTGTAATATTTGCCTTGGCTCAAGCCCGTTGCCTTGCCCAAGGCCATACGCCCCCTCTCTGCAGCAGCCCACATCCAAGACTGAAGGGTAGTGTCATTGAAGAATACTGGTTTCTCAGTGATTGCTGTGTCCTCAAAACACAGGAAGTACCTTGCACGTGGTAGTTTATTAATACATTTCTGTTTATTTGAACTGGAAGCTAGTAAGGAATGAATTTCTGAGGTCTTTAAGGTTAATAGCAAAGCAAGGTGCCAGCTGGCCTGGCAGGGAAGCCTCCGGGTGGGGAGCTGACCTCGGGGAAGCACAGGAAGTTAATGAGCCTGATTCTGCCGACCAAGAGCTTCCAGATCCATTCCCCTCCCCTTCAAAACCTTCCAGCTCTTGCAGCACCTGCCATAAAGTGTACTAATTTCATGTCATTTTATTTCGCTCACTCTTGTTTCATTTGTGATCATCTTTGCCCATACAAGCATATCTCCTCTTTCAATATAAGGCCTGACTTTGAAAGCTTTCTATTTTCGAAAGACTCTGGCGTGGCACTGAGAACTTAGAATATGCCTATTTGCCCATCAGCTGACCTCTAACCCAGCTAATGGGCACAGTTATTTTCCCCTAGTTTCCAGGTGTGGTGGCAAAACAGGTTTCACTTGAATTTGCCGGGTATCTGTCGCATGTAAGAACACTAGGGAGAAAGGTGCCACAGATGAAGGGGGAAAATCACAACAACACTCTGATCCTCAAGTCGGCCTGCTTTTCTCTCTTAGTCTCTTTCTGCCTGTTTGAATTTCATCACAGGGAGTAATAGATTTCTTGGTTTCCGCTCTAGATCTGGAGTGAATTAGCATTCATGTGTTTGTTTATTTGTTTGTTTAGTTAGCAGAATTGTCTTCCATCTGTGTTCTTGGAATCGTGAGATCTTGGAAGTACACACTCAACTGAAAGAAAAAAAAACAGTAAGGAAGACTTCCTCCTCTACTCGCTTCCCAGATTTCTTGAAATTGATCCAATGGGTAATATTTTGGTGGTGGTGGTTGTTCAAATCCCTGGTGTAGGCAAATAGGGGTAACAGGAAATTTGGGGGGCAAAACTCTGGAATTCCCTGGGTTTTCCGGTGGCAGCCTTTTCATTTATAGTCTATTTAAAATTTGATCAAAGACTATGGCCCGGCAATGTGAGGAAGATGCTTTCTTCATTTTGCTCCACAGTTTAAGGCCATCCTGGGCTGGATGTCATTTTCCTGTTGCATTTTGCTGGTGGTGTCACTGTAAGATATATTAAGATGAATGAGACACGGCTGTGCCTGACTCTAGGCCTGTCAGCTAAGAAAATACTATTTACGAGTGATTAAATGAAATAAACTGGCTTAAAGAAGGAACGACTAGCATCTATATTTCTCTAAATTTCCAAAGCAAAAACAAACACCTGGACCCTGGACTTTGAAAGACAAAATTTTTATCTACACTTTGTTTTGCTACGTACCTTGTTCTCAAATTTCATTTTGCTGTGGTAGAAACTTTGGGATCTAAAATTCTGGCTTCACGTCAAGCTTCTGTTAGGCACTACCTAGAAGATTCTGGTTGTGTATTCCCTTATTGGCTCAGTTTTCTTATTTATGAAGCCAAAACAAAAGAGATGCCATTGTAAGGTTGTTGTAAAGATTAAGTAAAGAACTTCAATCATCGGTGCAGAGCACGGTACAGAGTGGGCACTTGGGAAATGTGGGCTGTTTATTTTCTACCCTCTTTTTACAGATGCTGTGAAGAAAGAATCCGTAATAGTGATGATAGGATAACAGGTGTCTTAGCTTGGGTTGTTATGACAAATACCATAGACTGAGTGCCTTAAACAACAGACATTTATTTCTCACAGTTCTGGAGGCTGAGAAGTCCAAGGTCAAGGTGCAGGCAGATTCAGTTCCTGGTGAGGGCCCTTTTCCTGGCTTCTTGCTGTGTCCTCACGGAGCAGAGAGAGAGAGTGGGGAGGGGTGCTCTGGTCCCTCAAACTCTTCCTCTGGGACATTAATCTCATCATGGGGTCCCACCCTCTTGACCTCATCAAAACCTAATTATCATGCAAAGATCGCATCTCTAAATACCATCACATGGGGGTTAGGGTTTCAAGATATAGATTTTGAGAGACACAGATATTCAGTCCATAACATCTGAGTGACAGACAGTGATTTAGAATACTACATCTTTTTCTGCTGCCATTCCCAGCTGGTCTTATTCCCAGTGCCTGCCTTGGGCTCACTAGTAGGGAAGATTCCAGAGACAGAATATGAAACCCCAAAGGACCCTGAGAGATTATCAGACTTTGAGGAGCACCAATCCCCAAATTTCCCGAGACTTCAGAGGGAAGAAGGACAGTAGATGGAGTTTGGAGAGACGAAGTCTAGGGCACCTACCATCTGATAAACAGCCTCATTTCCTGCAAGGGTGGGGGTCCCAGTGACTGTGGCTGGTGCCACTACAACTAGAACACAGGCCTCACTTCAGGCAATTGGCAACTGTTGCCAACTCCTCTAGCAATGCTCAGATAAGCAGGTCTTTGTCTGTAGCTCTACATGGGCTTGGTGGCGGCGGCCTTGGTCTTCATCTGTTGCGATGTTGATTACCCCATGGCGGACAGGAAGAAAGGTTTCCAGGAGATAGACTGAGGAAGAGTTTTGAGATGACAAGGTTTTGAACTTCTCTGGAGGCGAGAAGTCTTGAATGACGCAGGGAGGCTGCCTGCATGTGTGCACAAAGGGGTGGGCGAGAGGCCAGCAAGCCGCCAGCGCCATAGGAGAATGGGTGCTCTGGAATTCCCTGTGCAGGCAAGATGGAGAGGGGGCACCTGCCAACAGTAATGTCCTCCTTCCTTCCACAGCTTTTCGCAGGCTGCACGGTGATTTCAAGATGTCCATACTGAAACATGGTAGTGTTTCCATTTCCATCAGACTTTAGTTGTATAAACATGGTAAGAAGAGGGGGGCGGGAAGCCGGTCGTGATGTAACAGGCATCTGATAGGGCCCCAGCAGCTGGAAGGTCACGCTAAGCAATCAGAAGGAAGTAGCTAAAGCAATGGGAAAGAG
>NW_024425452.1:6214112-6231705 GCF_017311325.1 Ursus maritimus | reverse complement strand
GGTACGAGTTAAGGGTAGAAGGCTGGAGGCAGAAAAATCAGAGAAACTCCCGTTCTAAGTTCACTGTGCGATAAGTAGTGGAATATGGTTGAAAGGCCATGGAATTGGAAAGAGAGATATGCTAACTCAGCTTGCCCATCTATTAGGCTTAGCAAACTTCAAATTCTCTATTTCCCGCCTGTGAAATGAGGTTAACCCTCCTCTGCACGGTTGTTCTGGGGACTCAACGAGACAGAACGTGACGTACAAGTGAGGACTCTTGGGTGCAGGCAACAGAATCTACGTCGGACCAATTTAGGCTGGAAGAGAACTTATTGGAGAATGGATAACATACAGAATCTCCATTAGGGCTAGAGAATTGGGCTTAGAGGCTGCATAGTCAGAGATGCCTAATCTTGGGTAGAAGATCTGGGCTGGGGGCCACAGGAATGGCCCCCTCTCTCAGGGCAGGGACATTGGAAGCTACTGCTGGGATACCCCATCGCTGCTGCCTTGGGAAACTGGACCTGACCGCCACCATCTTTACCAAAATGAAATCTGCATGGTTCCTTTAGGCCACTGGCTTCTTATTTTTTTTTTTTACTGCTTTTTTAAAAATAATAGTATTTTTTTATTATATTATGTTAGTCACCATACAGTACATCCCTAGTTTCTGATGTAAAGTTCCATGATTCATTACTTGTGTATAACACCCAGTGCACCATGCAATACGTGCCCTCCTCACTACCCATCACCAGCCTGTCCCAATCCCCCACGCCCCTCCCCTCTGAAGCCCTCATTTTGTTTCCCCGAGGCCATAGTCTCTCATGGTTCATTCCCCCTTCTTTTTACCCCCCCCTTTCTTCTTCCTTCTTCTCCTACCGATCTTCCTACTTCTTATGTTCCATAAATGAGTGAAACCATATGATAATTGTCCTACTCTGCTTGACTTATTTCGCTTAGCATTATCTCCTCCAGTTCCATCCACTGGCTTCTAAAGCAAAGTCTGAAGTGGGTGGTTCTGATTGCAGCAGCCAAGTCACATGCCAGGCCCTAGTCTTTGAAAGAAGGTCTGGTGTCTACAGTGAGGAATTTCCCAGTCACAAGAAAGGTGTTGAAAAATGCTGAGAGACCGAACAACAGCACATGTCTACGACCTATGTACAAGTTGCAGCCCATCTTCGCTTGGCAGGAAGGTCTTCACCTTGGCAGTGGGGAAGGTAGAGGAGGAGGACCAAGGGGCCCTAGGCGTGGTTGCCGCTAACCCGCTGAAGATGGGGCCCACTAATTAGGAATGTGGAGTTTGATTCATGTTGGTGGGATTTGTTTAACCTCAATGTTACTTTTCTTCTCCCGGGAGAGGCTGGCGATCGAGCTCTTAAGGGCAAGCAGAGGCAGCCATGTGATTAAGTCAGCTAAATAATTCAGCTTGTTTTTTAACATCAGCTTAGTCCCCACTTTCTTTTTTTTTTATAATAATTTTTTATTATGTTATGTTAGTCACCATACAGTGTATCCTTAGTTTTTGATGTAAAGTTCCATGATTCATTATTTGCGTATAACACCCAGTGCTCCATGCAATACGTGCCCTCCTTACTACCACTTTCTATTCTTTCTGTGAACACTGCAATGTAATCCATAAGTGGTGCACTGGCATACAAGTCTTGTTATAGAAAAAATGCTCAGGCGGGATCTAGGCCCTTCCCCCGTCACCAGCACCTGGTTAAAAAAACAAAACAAAACTGTTTCTCGGGAAAAAAAGAAAGAGAGAAAGACAGACAGAAAGACAGAAAGAGAGGGGCGCCTGGGTGGCACAGCGGTTAAGCGTCTGCCTTCGGCTCAGGGCGTGATCCCGGCGTTATGGGATCGAGCCCCACATCAGGCTCCTCCGCTATGAGCCTGCTTCTTCCTCTCCCACTCCCCCTGCTTGTGTTCCCTCTCTCGCTGGCTGTCTCTATCTCTGTCAAATAAATAAATAAAATCTTTAAAAAAAAAGACAGAAAGAGAGACAGACCCAACACGTACCTGTCGCAACTTCTCAGTGAAAGCAAATAGAGATTTCTTCTCGCTCTTTCTTATGTTACCATATCAATAAAGAGGCTTCTGAGATTTCACAAGTTGGCCTGGCTTTGAGGTGAGCAGAGAACCAAGCACAATTTCCATGGGCGTAACTGAATGAGGGGTTTTTTTAGTTTTGTTTTTTGTTTTTTGTTTTCCTCATCACTGTTGACTGAGACAATCAACGGCTTTTGGTTCCTACTTAACTTCAAGTTTTCCTCCACCAGCTCTCTGAAATTTCAATTCAGATTCAATCCCAGTGCCCTGTTTGAGAGGTCATGGGTCAGCATGATTCTGCTTTAGGATTTAGATCCAAAGTAGAGTGTGTGTGGCCGGTGTTGCCGCCAGACCTTCAGATCGGGGCTCTGTCTTGGCACGAAGCTGGCATTTGACCCATGTCTAGAACAAATGACCAAGGAGCAGTGTGACTTAACACTGAAATTCCCAGATGCTAGGCTCTTTCAGGGCACAGAGGACTGGGTCAGTCTTCCTGAGTTGGATGCTTTGGGGACACCTTGAATTTGTTCAGGGCCCTGGCAGGTGAGGGTAATGGCTAAAACTGGGGAAAGGGACAGAGAGGAGGCAGCTCTACCAGGGATGTGGAAAAGGCAGCATCCCAGGGGCCTGTGACAAACCCCGCACCCCTCAGTCGGGCAGACCCAGACAGGCTGATGGACAGGAGCACCTCCTATTTCTTCCAGGCACCCCACAGAGTGCATCTCTCTTCCCTGATTTCCCCCAGTCTCTCTTCCCTGCCCACCACGCTCCTACCACCCTCTTTGAAAACAGTTTTGGCTGCTAATTGTTAAAAAACAACACATAAAAAACGATGGATTCATGCTTCCCTGGGGGTAACTCTGTCTCGTTAGGGCCCCTCTTGTGGGATTTCCTTTATGGAAGATGGTGAGAATCCTCCCCAGTTCTCTTGACATTCTTGTAAGTACAAAGGGACAGGAAGTCTCCCTTTATGCTCCTCCTGTCCTCCCTATTCTCCTGGGGAGCAGAGAAAGCACACGCTGCTACTCTCGGCCCCAAGGGGCAAGGTTCTGTTGGACTGTTTTTATTTTTTTATTTTTTTTAGATTTTATTTATTTATTCGACAGAGATAGAGACAGCCAGTGAGAGAGGGAACACAAGCAGGGGGAGTGGGAGAGGAAGGAGCAGGCTCCTAGCGGAGGAGCCCGATGTGGGGCTCGGTCCCACAACGCCAGGATCACGCCCTGAGCCGAAGGCAGACGCTTAACCGCTGTACCACCCAGGCGCCCCGTCTGTTGGACTGTTTTTAAATCAGGGCAATAATAGCCGCGCCCAGAGCGTAGCAGGCCGGAGTGACAGGGGGTCCTGCCCACCAAGAGCTTCTGACCCCGCGCTCATGGTTGGAGGAGAAGGGAGGCTGAGGCCACGGTAACGGTGGGCGTAGGGGCCCTTCATGGGTCCCCTTGGGAACCACTGGCCTCGAATGCTGTTTCTCAAACTGCGGGGTACCACACTCCCTGGACAGATCGCTCGCTGGGCCTCACCGGCAGGATTTCTGATTCACCAGGTCTTGCATGGGGGCTGAGAATTTGCATTTCTAACACATTCCTGTCAAACCAGCCAATGGGGCCGATTTGAGGACCACACTTAGAGAACCCCTGGCCTGGGGCATTGTTCCCCCCACTTGGACCTGCTGTTGGCTACAAAGTGTTATGGAACCATCGTGGGGTTTGGAATCACAGGCATGTGTTCAGGGCTTGTTCCTGTTCCTTCTTACCTGTATGACCTTGAGCAAGTTCTTTAACCTTGCTGGGAATTAGTTTCCTCATTTGTGTGAATACACCAGCCTAGGAGGGAGTTTATACAAAGCCCCTTTGCACAGTGCGTAGCCATTGGTAGGTGTTTACAAAATACTGCTCTCCCTCCCCAAACCTTCCTTTTCTCCTGCTGCATTACTAATACAGTGGAGAAGTCACTCTAAGGGGGACACTAGGCTAGACTGAGGCTTCCCAATCCTAACTAGAGCCCTGGGGAAGTTTCGCTTGATACGTGGTCCTGTCTCGGCCTTCACCAACCTGTGGGTATGCGCCGCTCGGCTGGACGTTCTCAGAGCTCCGAAGGGGAGGGGAGGAGAGGGAAGGCGCAGCCCTGCCTGCTCCCCAGTGTGTCTTTACCACAGGATTTCCGCCCGCTGGACTCGGTGACTTCTTGTTTAGCCCCTCACGGGGTTTCTAGCACTTTCTTGATGGGTCTTTGCACAAATCATTCCCTCTGACTCTTAGGCTCTTTCCTTACCTTCTGTCCGACAAGCTCCTACATTTTAACTCTGTGATCGTTTCCTCAGGGATGTCTGACCATTGGACTAGGCCTGAATCTCAAAAGCTCTCCTAGAACTGTGAATAGCATTTTGATTAAATGTTGACTAATAGCAGTATCTTCACTGCAGATTAAAGCTCTGTGAGGGTAAAGTTCACACCTACTTTTTCCTTCTATCTGTGTGGTAAAGGTTTATCATGCATTGTGGCCATCCAGCAGTTTTGGACCACCTTCTTCGATCTGGCCAGTTTTCTTCATTATGAGTCCTGTGTCTTCAAGAAAGAATCCAGAACTCACTCACATCTCTTCCCTTACAGCTGGACTCCAGGCAGGTTGCCCAGGCTCGCCCAGTCACACTCACCTGTGTGAGACCGACCATAAAGCTCTATGTGCAGAACCAGGTACCAGGAGGGATCCATCACTGGCCAGGATGGCGTCCCGGCATCAAGCTTTCAGAGGACAGCAGTGATGAAGCTTCTGGAATCTGATGCCCGGCAACGCTGGGACAACCTGTTGTGTTTATGCCCACTGTGGGGCTGTGGGGGCTGCCTGGAGCTGGCCTGTGGTTTGATCGGGAATTGTTCACAGCGTAGTAGCCTCCACACCAAATTCTCTGGCCCTCCACAGATTCCAGAGACAGCTAAAACACATGAACAGTTCAGTTCTGCTGATTGAACTGGCTAGAACGGGTTTGTAACTAAGAATCCATGCAATTACACCGTATATCTGGTGCCTAGCATAGTACCCAGTATACGGAGGGCATTCTGTAATATTTGTTGAGTGGGATAATTTAGTAAGTCTTTACTACAGCTAAGCACTATGCCCATAGGAAGTTATGCAGATTTATCCTCACAAGCTTATTAATGTCATCTTCTCTTGTAGACTGCATAATCCCTCAAGATATTTGCTGTCCCCACTTGCGAGGATTAAATTTATCTGCTTCACTGATACAGGCTTAGCTATGTCTTGCTTTGGCTGGTGGAATCTGAGCGGAAGTGATGTGTATCAGCTCTGAACAGAAGCTTTAAGAGCCAGCATGTGATCCCCTGTGCCCTTTTCTTTTTCCCTCTCTGTTAAGAGTCAGGCAATATTCCAAAAAAAGGCTGCTTTGTTAGCTGGGGTCCTGGAGAGAACGTGGCATAGAACCAGATGATTCTGACCCCCAAGAAACATGCAACATGTTGGAACTGCAAGTCGGAGAGATGTCGGTGCTGTTCGTTTCCATGGCATAACCTAGTCTGTCCTCTAACGGATACACTCATTTACACATGAAGACACTAAGGACACAAGGTAATTGAGACAGGATTTGAATCCAGGCATTTTTTACCTGGGAGCCCATTATATCTTAACCATATGCTAACCCGTACCTGGCTTAATCAAGACAAGAGAAAAAATCATCACCAATTTTGTATATGATTATAAATGAGAAATTAGAAGTAACCACACATTCTGAAGACATTTAAAGCATCATTAACAGCATCTTGCAAGACGATGTGGTAATGTACTTGGAGACTTGGGTGAGAGGATAATTTTCTAAGTAACAAAATTAACCTTAGGAGAGACATAAAGACACGAAACAGAACAACAACCACAAAAGAAACTGAAAAGATGATTAAAAATCTATCCACCCCCCTCCCTGACTCCTACACCTGCTGGCCACTGCTTAAAATACTAGGCGTCGATTGCTTCATGGGTGAATTGTTTCAACTTTTCAAGTAACAGATAATTCCCTGCTATTTAAACTGTCCCAGAGCCTTCATACAAAGCTTTCAGGTTATTTTTAGAAAGCCAAAGTAACATTGTACCAAGACCTTACAAAATAGCACTAAAAAAGAAACCTAGCATCCAATCTTATTTAAGAATAGGGATGATAAATCCTTAAATTAAATATTAAAAATACATAATTCAGCAAAACAATAAAATACAGCAAGTGGAAGTCCTTTTTGAAAACTAAGGATAGCTCAGAACTTGATGTGTGTTATGACCATACACTATTCCAATATGGATCAAAGGAAGAATGATGTTCGTCTCAGTTAATGGCCACAAGGCCTTTAATGAAGTTCAATAATTAGTTTTTTTAAAAAGATTTATTTATTTTAGAGGAGGGGTGTGGGGGGAGGGGCAGAGGAAGACGGGGAGAGAGAGAATCTCAAACAGACTCAGTGCTGAACTTGGAGCCTGACGCAGGGCTGGATCTCAGGGCCCCGAGATCATGACCTGAGCCCAAATCAAGAGTCAGACATTTAACCGACAGAGCCACCCGGGCGCCCCCATAATCCATTCTGATTTAAAAACATAGACAAACAACTCAAACACAAAGGAAAACTACAACAGATGGATACTCTCTTTACCGAACAATAAAAAAGATATTTCAAACCCTAAGTCAGCATCAGATTTAGGGTGAAAACACGAGAAACCTAAAAAGCTCGGTTTCACACTCTCAGCACTGTTATGAGGCACTGTTTCCTGCGCAGTCTATTAAAGTTAGGTAAGAGTGTGAATAAGAGAGAGAAATATTACATCAGGGAAACTAAGAAAATAAAGCAAAAAAAACCTATTAAAACAAGAGATCTCAAAAATCGATGTTTTTTCAGAAGTAATAAGGACACACACACGCACACATAACAGAACTTCTGTTTCTTCTTTGACTAGAATAGGAGGGACTGAATTTACCTTCCCAACCGATATAACCAAACACTGATGCATGCTAGACATGAAACAGCAGTTTTTGAAACAACGGACATCAGGCAACAAAGGACATTGATTCCCGAGGGACAGAAAACAAATGTTATAAGTCCTGTGATTGCTCCAGCTTCTGCCTTTCCAGGCTGTGGTGGAGGACAGGGAACCAGGCGGAGCTCAGCTGCCCACCAGCGTTGGGAAGGTTTATGCAAACAGAGATAATTCAGGGAATAGAAGAAAACTTTAGAAATGTGTAATTAAAATCTTCAAAGAGTTAAGAGAAGTTGCTGTATCCATAACATAAGGCCAAAATTCCAGTGAAATAAGGGCAAAATTCCAGTTAAAGGCAGGAAAGATTTCTTGGGAGTTTAAAATATGAGAGAAGAAAAATGAAGGGAAATTGGAGGATACTGTTGGAGAAATCTTGGATACAGAAAAAAAAAAAGACAAAAAAAAATCCAACAACTCTGAAAAGTAGAGGAGAAAAATAAGAAACTTAGAGAATCCATCTAGTAGATAATAAAATTCCAGACATGGAAACCAAAAACCCAAACTGAGAGGAGGGAGAAAAGTATTAAAATGATACAAGTGGGGGGGGGGATGAAAAGAAAATAATGCTTGTGAACACCTTACAAGACAAGAAATTGAGTTTTCTTTTTCTTTTTTCTTTTTTTTTTTTTTTTTTAAGATTTTATTTATTTATTTGACAGAGAGAGACAGCCGGCGAGAGAGGGAACACAAGCAGGGGGAGTGGGAGAGGAAGAAGCAGGCTCCCAGCAGAGGAGCCTGATGTGGGGCTTGATCCCAGAACGCTGGGATCACGCCCTGAGCTGAAGGCAGATGCTTAACGACTGTGCCACCCAAGAACTAGGATGATCGGTAGGGGAAGAAAGGGATAAAGAAAGGGGGGGTCATCAGCAGGGGGAATGAAGCATGAGAGACTATGGACTCTGAGAAACAAACTGAGGGCCTCAGAGGGGAGAGGGATGGGGGAATGGGATAGGCTGGTGATGGGTAGTAAGGAGGCACGTATTGCATGGTGCACTGGGTGTTATACGCAAGTAATGAATCATCGAACTTTACATCGGAAACTGGGGATGTACTGTATGGTGACTAACATAATATAATAAAAAATCATTAAAAAAAAAGAGTGGCAATGTCTCAATGAATTTATTTCTAGAAAACTCTTTTTCAAATGTTACTGTAGAATGTGCATCTCAAAATGAGGGATGAAATGACCAGAGGGAAGCATGGGACTGGAACAGAGATGGAAGGGAGTCCCGGAACCGCAATGGAGCGAGCAATTCTCAGTAGAGGAGGAGGAAGGATGGCTCAGATGAGATTTCTTTGGGGTAAAAAAAGATCGAACTGATAGATTCTCTGAGGGAAGTAACTACATGGAAACAGAGCTCAGAGGACTTTTACAATTCTTTTGGAGGGCTTGGTAGGAATTATCATCAGTAAATGTATCCACTTAAATGCAGTATGTAAGTCTTGCTCTATTTCTTTTCATTCTCTTAAGTACAGAATTAGTTATCAATAGTTATTATACAGTTGACCCTTGAACAGCACAGGGGCTAGAGGTGCTGATCCCCCACAAAGCTGGAGATCCATGTATAATTTTTGACTCTCCCAAAACTTTACTACTAACGGCTTACAATTGACCAGAAGTCTTACCAATAACATCAACAGTCGATTAAGATACATTTGATATGTTATATGTATTATATACTGTATTGTTTCAGTAAAGTCAGCTGGAGAAAAGAAAATGTTAGTAAGGAAATCATTAAGGAAGAGAAAATACATTTACAGTGCTGTATCATGGAAAACGACATACAGTTCTTTACGTATACATGGACCTGCACGATTTAAGTTCGTGTTGTGGAAGGGTCAACTGTGCTTTTCCAGTGTTAAAGGGAATTTTTCAAAATGGCAACATTATAACTCTCACACAAATATGAAGTAAATACATGTCAAAGATTTCATTTAAGCCATCAATTATGGAGGAGACCGGCAAGAGGTCACAACCAGTTCAAAGGACAACCCATAGGATGACGTATGAAGAGGCAATAAGTAATACCGAAGTAAATTTCCTAATAAATGCAAAATTGTCCCCTTCTGCTAGGGAGAAGGCAGTTGAATTTTCACTGGACCCAATTCACTTCCATCTTTGTGGACAATATTCACTTGCAATACTATCCGTTTTCTACAATTTCTAACGTTATAAAATGGCTCAAAGACGATGAAAGGCACGGATCCTGTAGAATCAGGCAACTCTGAAAGGCCCACGAGATAATGGCTAATATTCCCCTGAAAGAATATCCAGTAATTTTTCTGCCTGTTTCAAAGTTTTTTACATTGGCTTCTGGCACATTATTTGAATTTTAAGTTCTGTTCTTAACTGAAGGTAGGATGGAGGAAAACGTGTGTGCTATTAGCCAAATTAAAAGGATATATAGGTGTTTGGAAAATTGAACACAGTTGTGCTAGTAAATCTTGGAGCATTTTATCCAAACTGCAGGCAGTGCTCCATGAGGGACGGATTTTTGAGATATACTTATACTTTATGATGAGACGCCTATTGTAGTTAATCTTTATTGCATATTCTTTTATTTTTTTAAGATTTTGTTTATTTAATAAAGAGAGCACCTGAGTTGGGGGAAGGGCAGAGGGAGAGAGAAAATATCAAGCAGACTCTGTGCTGAGCCCGAAGCCCGATGTGGGACTCAATCTGGTGACCCTGAGATCATGACCTGAGCCGGAATCCTTATTGCATATTCTAAATGCATCTTCTAGAACCTTAAGGTCAAACATTTTAGTTCATGTTGACACCCGTGTTTTCCAGAGTAGCTGTAGATAGGGAAGCACCAGGAGGAAGGAGACAGGTGCCAAAACGCTCAGGGCGCAGAAACTAGTTCTTTGTCCGCAAATCCGGTGTGTGAGACACGAAACCTCAGTACAGTGCTTAGTACATTTAAGATGGGTATGTAGCCAAGTATTTGACTTTCACCTTGGAGTTTTCTTCTCCCACCGTCGTCTCCCTTTCATCTGGCCTTTAGTTTCTGTCCATGGAGACAAATAAGAATTCAGACTTGGTGGAGAATCCCAAGTGTCTGGAGGCAAATGCCTCTTCAAAGCATCACTATTTTGAGTAGTAGGGAGGGAGAAAGTTGTCCTAAGACTTGGAGGAGGAGTTGTTGTGACTCACCTTCAAAAAATGACCAGAGCAAATAGCATTTATTAGACTAAGTGGGGATAAGGAAGGAGAGTGACCACAGCTGTGCAAAACTTTATTTGCTAACAACAGTCTTATTGGTGGATTGCTAACTTCGGCAACAGAGGATGTCCTCCTTTTCAGGTACGTATGAAATGCCTGTTTTCTCTATTACGCCCAACAATGGATTCTCTTAAAGGACCAGCCTAGAAGATGTTCCACCCTATTGATTGAGAGTCCTTTTACCGCTCCACTCTTCCCTCTCCTAAAGACAGTTTATGGAACTGACTTATGAATCAAGTTAAACAAAGGCATATGGTGAATGTCCTTTTTCTTCTTAGCTTATTGGGCGGTGTGTGTGTTTGTGTGTGTGTGCGTGTGTGTGCGTGTGTGTGTGTGTGTGTGTATGTAAGAATCTGGAGGTCAGGGGAAGGGACTGAACTTGTGTGAAGATCTCACCATGCATCAGGCTCATTGGTATGAATCCTACCCCGTGAGATAGGGATTTCCCCCCAATTTTACACATGAGAACACAACCCACTGCACTGTGTCCAACACAAGACAGTTAGTCATCTTATTCATGGTTGTTTGGGTTGCAAACTCGCTCTTTCTGCTGTATCACACTGTCTTGCTAGAGGTGGGTGGTTGGTGTTGAGCGAGTCTCGTTCCCAGCAGGAATCCTCTTTTGGAGCTCTCCTCCCTGTTCCAAGTTTTGTCTTACTGTGTTGTTCATCTTCAGCCTCTAGCTGATAACTACCTTCTGAGACCTTTCTTGGTCCCGCTCCAACTTTCTCTTTTTGCATCGTCTGTGCCATTTGCAACAGACGGCTCGGGCCCCTCTTGGGGTAGCTCTGAACTTCCTCAAAGGTCTTCTTTCCCTTCTGACCTCTTGTGGCACTTAGAATCTACTCTGTTTCATTTGACATTTACATCCGCCTTCTTTTAAGTGTTACCTTTCTAACAGTTCATGTCTTAGTTCCCAAAATAGACAGTAAGAGGGCAGGGATGTTGTCTTAAGACTCTTTGAAAGTCTTTTTTTTTTTTTAAAGATTTTATTTATTTATTTGACAGAGAGACACACAGCAAGAGAGGGAACACAAGCAGGGGGAGTGGGAGAGGAAGAAGCAGGCTCCCAGGGGAGTAGGGAGCCTGATGCGGGGCTTGATCCCAGGACTCCAGGAACACATCCTGAGCTGAAGGCAGACTCTTAATGACTGAGCCACCCAGGTGCCCCAAGACTCTTTGAAAGTCTTTACTTTTCACAGAGTAGGTGCTCCATAAACATGAACGAAACCTTTTACAAGCATTTTCCTATCTCCCTCTCTCCATTGTTAATATGAAAACAACTGTAACTATTTTGTCAGAATTCCTGCAAAAGGGGTAACTTCTGGTAAATAAAATTTTCCCAAGACATGAATGAGTAATCAAGGCTTAATTTATTCCAATATTCCTAAGAACAACTGACTTGCTTTGCCACAGGGGTCTGCGTGTTTGCTGTTAAGAAAATATGTGGGGATTTCAGAGCAGGTTGAAGGGGGAACTATCTTATTCAGAGCTGTGGCCACTCTCCTTGTTGGGGAGGCTGACAAGGACCACACTGCTCAATCCTGGACATAGCAGGACTGTCACAACTGATGCCACCACACTTCTGCCCTTTGCTTCCTTCCCCTTGGTTTCTCAGTACCACTCTGTTCTTCCTACCTCCAACCCTTGTTTCTCCCTATCCCTGTAAACTGAGGCCTCGTGGGGCTGGCCTGATCCCAGCACCCCACCCCCCTTTTCAGAGGTTTCCCAGAAGAAGACATTCACAACCAATCCTGCCTTTTCCTCTGCGTGCCTCCAATAATGACTGGCTTGGTTCAGTCACTTCCTGGGTATTTTCCCACAACAGAAATCTTCAGGGTAACCCCGTAAAACCCAGGTCAGCTTCTGTAACTGAGACAATTCACTTCATTAACTTTCATTATGTCCCCATCATTTCTAATAAAATTCTTTCCAAAATACCGCTTATAAGACACGTAGCTGCCTATCAGTGTAAAAAAATTTTTTTTCATCTCTTTGGTTCCAGGAATTGAATTTCCTCATAGGAGTCATTGCCCAACTTCAGGGGGACACGATTTAAGACAGAGCTCTCCAATCTAACACGCGGGGCTTTAGGAGAACAGGTCCCAGTTTTCCATGCAAAGAATCAGAAAGGCCTGCACCACACAGCTTTTTTTTTTTCCTCCCACAGAATGGGAAAATTAGTGCTTGAGCCTCAGGGCCCCCCCCCCCCCCCCCCGCCAATGGCTTTGTAAATGAGACAGAGTCATTTGCATTTTTTACAGTCTCAAACCATTCATAGAAAAATCCCATTTTTTGTTTTAAAAGCCAAGTCATAATGTTAGAATCATTTGGCAATGAGATGTCTTTCGGCTCTCTAATTTAAATAAGGGAGGAAGGAAAACCATTCATCTCATCACCATCCTTAGTGGGGGAGAGAAGTGCATCTTTAAGAAATTATGGGAGAGAGTCATTCCCTTTAGAAATCATTCAGATTTCTTTCTGAGATGCTGTGCTTAATATCAGCTATCCATTTTCCTTTCTCTTTGCGCCATCCCCAGAATTCTTCCTGAGAAGCTAACATTAATCTTCCGCTTTGTTTCAAGGCCTGTATTTGATTAACCTTTTTTTTTCTTTCATTTGGGAATGACTGATTAGCAAGTAGAAATTAAATTTAAATATGAAATTTCTCTGTACAGTGGATTTTCTCAAGTCCACTAGACTTTGCCGGCAATATGGATGGGATCGCCTGTAAAGCCTTCACTTCATTCTGTATTGGGGCCTCGGGAAAGACAAAATGCATTTGGGACCACATCTTGAATCACAAATATCAGGTGCTAGAAATCTACTTTTCCGTCCCTGCGGGATGAGATTTTCGTGTTCTCAAAGTTCAGGGTCTTGGAAGGAGGAGGAGAAATTTTCCAAGTTCAGAGGGCAAAGGAATTTGATAGGAAATACTTCAGATAATTGTCAACTTCAAGACTAGAAGTGTCCAGGTATAGAATTTAAAGCTTTCATTTTAAAGATTAGGAAAATGCGATGCAAAGGGAATATCATTGGTGAAGGCTGGAGGTATCCCCAGGTCTGGTCAGGTTTCCCTGTGAGAGATCCTTTCTCGAATGCACTGTCTCCTGGAGACACACACTGGAACATAGATCTGGTCTCTTTCAGCCTGTTCTGAATTTTAATCAATTGCTCCTTCCTCCAGGGTGTTCCCTCAAGTGTCCCCCAATAGCACAGTTCATTCCTTCCTGACCTCTGTTTTCTCCCATCTTTCTTTTTCTCATGTCTTCCATTTTCTTTCTCTCTGATCACTTATTGAAAGCACTGATATGTTGTTCAGGCAAAGGCCAGACTCAAGAGCAAGGTAACCGACTTAAAGGTCACCGTAAAGATGATGCTGTTGATCATGTTAGCAATGACTTGTATTGCCATCGTTCTTTCCAGCATGCACAGCGCTTTTCATTTCATTTTCTCAGCCTATCATTCCGACCCTGGGAGAGGAGTTAGGTCCGTATCATTTTTGCCATCTTATATGGAAACCAAGGCTTGAGTAAGTTAACCGATATGCCTAAGAACCCAATCCAGGAAATGAAATCAAGGTTCAAGCCTATGTTTTAGGACTCTGAGTCCAGGACCGTACGGTTTCTCTGGAATGCAGTCTGATCAGAGGGCGCATCAAAAGATATCTTGCTGCCGGGTAGTACAGGGTGATTAAACCACCACAAAGATTTTGGAAAAACATAAGGGGAAAACAAATGTTGACAGGTCAATAAAACATGGGACGAGTTCACTAAGGGAGATTGTGTAATCTCTCCCTTAATAGAGGGTTTACCTGAAGCAACAGTTCCTACTTATTCCGTGAAACATTGAAAAGTGTGTTTCCAGAAGACAGTATATATCCCGAACACAAAAAGACATGACTAAGGGTAACCTCAGGCAAATTACTCAGTATCTTCAAAGTCAGTTTCTTCATCTGTGAATAATAGGGTTTGGGGAGGATTACATAAAGCAATGTAAGTACCGTGGCACATAGAGAGCATTCAATACACATTGCCAATGTTTAATGATGGTAATATTTTCACTTGTATGAGGAAATAACAAGCACAAGGATTTGGCAATAAGGACACTCTTAGCTGTGTTTTTATAAATAATAGTGAGAAGTTGGAAACTACCTAATGTCCAGAAATAGGGAATGGGTCGAAGAGAGCCTGCTAGTACACCTAGGTGCTAGACTATTAGACAGTCATTTAAAAGACTATAAAATATGCTATTACCTGGTGAGATGTTTGCAATTTATTGTATTTTAAAAGCTTGCTGCTATAAAATATTAAGGACAGTGTGATTTTTTTGGCTAAAGTGTGTGTGTGTGTGTATAATATAGACATAGATAAAATCTGGATTGGTTTACCTTACTATGGTAACAATAAATGGGGAGAAAATTATGAATGCTTTTAATTTTCTTATTTTTCCTTATCTGTTTTAAATTTTTGCCAACAATGAACATGTTTTTCAAGTTCCAGGCTTTGTTGCTTCTCCCATCTTCTTTAATTCAGCAGGTCTGTGCTGCAGACACCACTAAACCCTCTGACAAGGGTTTTTTGAGTACCCACTATAGGACAGGCACTGTTCTAGGCACTGGATGTAGAGGTGAATGAAATGGACAAAGGTGTTCTCAAATAGCTTACATTTTGGTGGAAGGAAGATCCAAAATAAACACATAAAGAAGGAGGGGTGGACCCCATTTCCAGGTGAGGTGTATATTTCTGGGGAAGCCACTCCTCCTAGCAACATTCATTCCCTACTCCTTCAAGCATGCTGCAATCTGAGGCCCAACGTCATTTATTAGGATAAAGGCTGCTTATCTCTTGTTAAAGTGCACGATCTACTTAGGGGTCGGTGCTGTGTCAACACCAGGAATATATACCTTAGTATGAGTCATTTCCTGACCGTAGACGTTCTGACCTTGAAGGGGTGAGGGGGAAGCAGTGAACGTATATTGAGGAAGAGATGGGGGTCACAGCCTTGCCCCTTTCAGAAAAGTAGAGGACATGAAGGAGCACTCGGGTGGGGCTGGGTGTGCAGGAAACACTAAAGTGCCGAGTAAGCCTGCCATTGGGGTCCAACCTTGTGTCCTTTTGGAAGTTTCCGTGAGCTGATCTTGGTTCTAGCAGCTTTCCCATAGCTATGAAAACAAATGTCACTTTCTCTTCTCTGTCCCTCTCCCAATGTTTCCCTTTCTATTGTCCAAAAAAACTTCATTTTTTTTCAGGTGTAGCGTAAGTGTGATTGGCGCCATAAGGCTTGGTTTTGTTTTTTTTTTTTTTTTTTTTTTTTTTAAAGATTTTTATTTATTTATTCGACAGAGATAGAGACAGCCAGCGAGAGAGGGAACACAAGCAGGGGGAGTGGGAGAGGAAGAAGCAGGCTCCCAGCAGAAGAGCCTGATGTGGGGCTCGATCCCAGAACGCCGGGATCGCGCCCTGAGCCGAAGGCAGACGCCCAACCGCTGTGCCACCCAGGCGCCCCTAAGGCTTGGTTTTGAATTCCCTGACACTCCTTTATCAAATGACATTTCTCCGCGTTTCTCCCATGCAACGATTAGAGACTTTAAGATGGTGTTGTAGTTATACACGTAAGCACTCCACTTATCTTATAAAAATAGACGATCATTAAGGACAGAATTTATGTCTATGGATCAAGTATGGTTCCATAACAACTTTCAGCGGACACAAAATAGTGTCCTCATGATGGCAGTTTCCATACGTATCAAGGGCCTGATAAGTACTTAGGGCATGAAATGAATGTAAAATATGCTACGTTATGGGTGTCACCCAGCCATCCACACTGGGATTTCACTCAACAGGGAGTTGCCTTGGCAACGGTCAGATTGGATCCCCTGCCTTTCCCACACTCACCTCTGGGCCACAACACTGAAGAAGAGACAAAGCCTGGATCTGAAGGTATTTGAGCCAGGGGGCTGGCCTTTGGCCACATGATGAAAGGGAAGATCTGGCCGCCAATGTGACTGGCTCCTGGGGTCAGTACTGTGTTAATTGTTCCATAATCTTGTACAGATCAAAGGGCTCTTTAATTGTTTTTGAGGATAGAGGAGAGTGAGGAGAAAGAGAAATACACTTGGATGGCAGGAAATTTCAAATACCAGCTACGTGGTCGACAACTGAGTTGAATTTCATAAGTTTCAGTTGAAATTTCCCCCGTAGCCAGACTTTTAAGGCCCTTGAACTCCAAGTAGAGAAGGTTGAACCTTTGGCATTTTTACAGAGCATTAGAGACTTGAGACAATCACAATAATTCCTGGAGGTAAATCTCACCCTCTCATACCCCAAATCAACTTCACCCAGCAGCATGGATATTCTAAACCCTTTTTCACCCCAGCACTTTGTTGTTTCCCTAGCAACCTGACAGCTCGGGGAGCAGGACGGGGAGGCTACAGTGAACAGAGTGCATTACAGCATCGGGGTGTGGCTGGCAGAATGGGCACCGAAGGTGGAGAAGGTGGAGGGACTTGATCTTGCCAGCCGAGGACAGCTTCTGTGCCCGAGGCACCGCAAAGTCCAACACTGTGAGCAGGTTTATAGTAAGGAAGGAAGTTTAAATCGCAAGGCAGAATGAGGAGAGGAAGAAAGATGGCAAGATTCCCCGTCCTGTAAGAAGGGGTCTTGAGTATTTATGGGATTTTAGGGAGAGCATGGTGAACGGGATTGGAAGCTAGAAAGGGGGACTAAAGTTCAAGGAATTGTTCATCTACGTGGGCACATGCCATTTCCATGCGTTTTCAAATGTCACCTCTTGAAAGATGGGGTATCGACATGGTCAGGGGGTGGAGATTTCAGTCTCCTCCACGTCGAAAGGTCGCCTATGGACCTTTGCGTGGGCCCAGTAAGAAGGTCTTGACCCGTCCGAACTGGATGGCAGTAGGCCTCTTAGTTCCTGGAAAACAACTAAAGCAAGAATCACGTGACTTGGACCTCAGAGAGCTTTCATCTATAGATGCCGTTATCCATGCTTACGACGTGTTCCATAGACTGCCTGCTGTTTGGAAGCCGGCAGTTAGAAAGTTTGTTGTTTAAAAAAGCAGGCCTTAGGTTATAGTTTACTTCCCTTTAGCTACCCTAAACATAAAGCAAAAATAATTTATCCTTGTTTGAAGTGGACTAAATGTAAAACTGTAATCCTGAAGTGTTGGTTTCTATCTTACACGGTTTCTTTTTCTATTTCTCTTTGTCTTTCTTTTTCTTTCTTTTCTTTCTTTCTTTCTTTCTTTCTTTCTTTCTTTCTTTCTTTCTTTCTTTCTTTCTTTCT
>NW_024425452.1:6200306-6214102 GCF_017311325.1 Ursus maritimus | reverse complement strand
CTTTCTTTCTTTCTTTCTTTCTTTCTTTCTTTCTTTCTTTCTTTCTTTCTCTTTCATTTCTCATCTCTTTCCCTCCTAATATGCTTGGCTGTGTTAGTTCTTATATCTGTGCCATGAAGACAGCTGAGCGTTGGTAAATTCCGATTTTTAAGACGATGTCTCAGGGGCTCCTGGGTGGCGCAGGGCGTTAAGCTAGGACTCTCGATTTCGGCTCAGGTCTTGATCTCAGAGTCATGGGACGGGCTGTGAGCTCAGTGGGAAGTCTGCTTGAGATTCCCTCTCCCCCTGCCCACCCTCAAGTAAATAAATAAAATCTTAAAAAAAGAAAAAGATAACTCGAAGAAAAGCAAAGGGTCAAGAGTCACTTTTCCTAAATCATGAGGTTTGATGATGATTATTTTTAGATATTTGGCATTTTTATTGTTATTATTATTTTTTTTTCAGTATTCCACTGGTACCAGTGATACCACTGGTAGCAGGCAACACACATAGGAGTGCGGTACAGATGTTTTAAAAGGTCAGTCTTAATAAATGACAGTGTTGAGGCACCTGGTGCTGCTTTCTACAGTTTCCTCCTTCCACTCCATGTGTCATACTTTATTTCCTGATCAAGATCCTTCTTCTTCTGTTGTTGTTGTTTATTTCCCCCTCAGGAGTGAATAAATTCTAGAATGCACTCCCCTGTGGAGTCATGCGATAATTTTCAACAGTGATGCAAAAATGATTTTCCTTCATCGTTCGATGTTTACTGTGTATTGACTGTGATCTCAGTCTTTGAAATAGAGAATGAACAGAGGAAAACCTTTGCATACATCCCCGTGGGGGGAGAAACGATCACTATTGGACACGATACATTAAGAAAGTGACGTACTATGTTAGACGGTCACAGCGCTGTGAACAACGTAACGTGGCGGTGAGGGCGAAGTAAAGTGAGACAGGGCATCCTAATTTTATTTTTTATTTATTTTTTTTAAAGATTTTATTTATTCATTCGACAGAGATAGAGACAGCCAGCGAGAGAGGGAACACAAGCAGGGGTAGTGGGAGAGGAAGAAGCAGGCTCATAGCGGAGGAGCCTGATGTAGGGCTCGATCCCAGAACGCCGGGATCACGCCCTGAGCCGAAGGCAGGCGCTTAACCGCTGTGCCACCCAGGCGCCCCTGGGCATCCTAATTTTAAATCGGTTTGAAGGGTGTGCCACACTCAGAAGGTGACAACTGACCGAAAGTTTGAAGAGAATGAGGGACAAAGTCATTTTGAAATCCAGGCAGGACATTATGAACAGAAGAGGGCTCCTCTGGCCAAGGCCCTTGGTTGGAGCAGTGTGGCTGGAGTGTTTGAAGAACATGAGCAGGAAGCTGGGGCTCAGGCTGGACCACAGAATGCACTGGAAAAAGGGTAGGACGTGGGTGCTCAGACAAGACAGTGGGGCAAGGCTTGTGGGGTGGGATAAGTATGCTGACTTTGAGGCAAATGGAACTGTTTAGAGGACCTAGGCAGAGAAGGAACCTGTGTCTTTTTTTTTTTTTTTTTTTTTTAAATATCCTAAAGAGGGGGCGCCTGGGTGGCTCAGTCGTTAGGCGTCTGCCTTTGGCTCAGGGCGTGATCCCAGGGTCCTGGGATCGGGCCCCACATTGGGCTCCTCCGCTGGGAGCCTGCCTCTTCCTCTCCCACTCCCCCTGCTTGTGTTCCCTCTCTCGCTGGCTGTCTCTCTGTCAAATAGATAGAATCTTTTAAAAAAAATAAATAAAATAAATAAATAAATAAATATCCTAAAGAGAAGAGCAAGACAACTTAGGATCGTACTATAAGAATCCTGGCCAAGGATAAGGCTGCTTAGACCTGGGTGTTCATGGTGGAGAGAGTCAATGGTCAGATTCTGGACGTATTATTGCTAATAGAGTTTCCTGATGGGTTGCATGTTAAGTTTAAAAAAAAAAAATCTCAGTACAACATGCATATGTGTGCTTGCTTGGTTATACTGGAACATGGTAGATCGACTATATACCGAACTGTGAATGTTAGTTTCCGGGAGGGCCGGCGAGGATGGGGAGAGGGGAGGAGAGTTTTGGCCTCATAGTTGTATATTTCAGTGTTGTTTGGCCTGTTGCAAATCACACATTGATTTGTGGTATGAAATAAAAAATCAGTAACTTCTTTGTAAAAAGATTGATCTCTGACACTCCTTTAACGTGCCCTCACCTGGGTTTAAATATTGGTGGGGCTCGTGGAGCAGTTTGTCCCTGGCTCGTTCCCCAACCCCCAAAGCAGGGCTTTGGCTTGTCCAAGTCAGTTTTTTTTCACCGTCTGCCAGAGTGCTTGGCACAGCAGGGACGGGTGTGTGTACCTTTTGGCCTCACATATACTAAGCACAAACAAAGAGAAGATATCATCTCTGGACCCTTTCGCTGTCTGTGGTGGCACTGGGGTCTATGAAGGAACGCCTCAAGAAATTTGGGTGCTTTGTGCCTGTGGCTATAGAGTTGTTTCTTAATATCTGGGGTCATTAACACAGGGAAAACATGAAGCGTGATGCGCTCAGCCTCTCCGCCAAGAAATTGGGGTGGGGGGTGGAAGGAAGATGGGTTGCCAGTGTTTCCCCTTGAAATTTCTTTCTTAACTTTTCCTTTTCTCTGTCTCTTTTTTTGCAAGTCTGATGAAACCAAAATGACAATCCGAGGAGACTGCCGTAGCTCTGTCCTGTGACCTCCTTCCAGAAACGTTCCTGCCTGGTTCACGGAAGGATCATCATGGTCAAAGGAAGAAAATGCTTTCTGAAGTGCAAGGACTTATGGAGCGTTTGTTTATCCTCTTCCACGGGTGGGGGCAGGGTGGTGTTCACATTCTGCATTAAAGTATGTCCCATGTGCTTCTAAATATTTGTCACCCACGCAGCGAAACCCACAACTCCTCGCTGTGTGGTCTGGGACGGAGAACAGGGACATGTCTGCTGAGGACTTGCCTCACCTGTATCTCCCAACAGCAGTCTGGAGAGTGAAGGTCATTGTCTTCTCGGCCCAGAGCTCGGCTTTCTGCCTTTTTGCATCAGATTTTACTCTGTGTTCTGCTTACTCTGCTAAAGGTAAACTTGAATGAAGCATTCCACCCACTTCCCCACGAACCCAAAGTTCTTCAGGACATGGGGGCATGTCATGTCTAGGGGACAGTTCTGAACACTCTGGTCAGGTGTTGCCTGGCCTCCATCCAATTTGCCAAAACCTCCCAGGTGCCACTCTGGCGACATCATTGTTCAGTCTCTGCCGAGGACTTGGTACGACATCCCGTTTGGCGTGCTGGTATGTGCCTCACCTTTTGAAAGAAGAGATATGAGCAAATTACCCATTATCACCCCCAACATTAGGTTATTGTCAACTTACTACTCCCTTTTTTACAATATTGATAAGGACAGCATTAAGTAATTATAAATGTATTTATAATCATTTCTGAGAAACTGTACAAAGTAATTTAAGTGGGAGAAGATTATTTCTCCAATTTTAGAGACCATGAAAAATCTGAAATAAAAATTTTGAAGATAGTCTGTCTTACCTGAAACATTTGTAAAATTCTAGCAAACAGAAGTCGTAAGTAAAGTTGTTAACTTCATGGGCTCTGAAGTCTGGCTATGCTCTTCGGTGACCTTGGAGGAGTTGCTTAATGTCTGTTTCCTCATCTGTAAAGTGAGTATAACAATAGGTAACTCAAAAGGCAGTTGAGAGGAATTAACGATGGTCATTGTTTCTTGAGCAGGTCCGGCTTATTGAACACTTACGGGGACCCCAAGAAGCTTACCCATATAAGTGAATTAAGCCATGCAGTAGAGCCCTTAAGACTGTGCCTGGCCACAGCAAGACTCAATCAAGGCCACCTAGCATTTTGTGTCCCTACAGAGGGTGTAAAGTGAAATCAGCATAACTTTGAAGCGAAATAAATAATTTAACAGGAGGGAGGATCTTTCAATATGAAGCAAACTCCACGGATAATACTTATGAAGTGAGTTCATTTGACTTTGTCAACAAGCTTCTGCTAACTGAAAACAGCTGGAGAGCTATAACTTCAGGCTGTAATTAAAGGGTGACTTAAAAACAGTGCCTGCAGGTTAGGTGGTACAGAAAGGCCTTACAGCCGGCCAGGCACACTTGGTTTTGCTTCCCATCTTCTCAATGGGACTTGGGAGTGCAGTGGCTCACGGTGCTGGAAAAGCAATGTCCCCAGGGTTTGTGGCCAGTGTGTGCAGCAGGCTGGATGAAAAGCAAAATGATGACGGGGCATTAAAATCACTAGAACAGTGATTTTTAAACTGTTAAGTTTCAGGACTCCTATACACTCTCAAAAAAATTTTGAGGACCTCAAAAATCTTTTGTTTACGTGGGCTGTCTGTATCATATTGAGCTTATTGGATATTATAGCTGGAAACACTTAAATACATGTACGTATTAATTCACTTCAAATTAATAAAAATCTATTTCTTGATAGCATCCTTTTTAATGAAAAACACCTAGATTTTCCAAAACAAAAAAAAATATTAAGAAGAATGCTATTGTGTTACATTTTTGCAATTGCAAATGTTTGGTGTTTGAGTAAATGGCTGGATTTCTTCATTCATTCTGTTGTGACGTATCATTTTGGTTCAGAATCTAGCTCGTCACATTGCGTTAGCTGGAAAGGGGGAGTATTCTAATAGCCTTTCAGGAAGTTATGGTTATTCTTCTTTAATAATGTACCAAAGTTTGACAGGTGTTTAATGCTTAAAGATGAGTTGCAATGTGAAATTTCAAACTGTATCAGTAAGCTTTCCATACTGTGTACACATGTGTGAGAATGTGAGTGCAAAGAGAAAAGGATGCCTTCTCCTCCTCTTTCTCCCCTTCTTCCTCTTCCTCTTCACGTTCCTCTTCTTCCTCTTCTTTCTCTCCTCTCCTTAAAGTTGTTTTGACCTCAAAGACATTCTGAAAATGTCTTAAGACCCTCTAGGGATTCCTAGAACACACTAAGGGAACCATTGTCCTAGGTAAATAATCTCCCCCCTACCCGCCACTCTTTCTTTTATTTTTTATTTAAATTCAAGTTAGTTAACATATAATGTATTGTTAGTTTCAGGGGTAGAGCTTAGGGATTCATCAGTTGCATGCAACACCCAGTGCTCATTACATCTAATGCCCTCCTTAATGCCCCTCACCCAGTTACCCCATCCCTCCATCCACTTCCCTTACCCCCCTCTCTCTTTCCCCCTCTTGGCTTTGTGACTGTAGAGAATAAAGACTTTCTCAGGTTATCTTAGAAAAGGCAGCTTTAGTTTGTACAAGTGGCCTGAACTTGACCTGTGTAACTCTCCCTGGCTCACTTTCACGGGCTACATTTTCTCTTTCCCATGACACCTACCCATCACCATTCTCTTCCCTCCTTACTCTCACACTTCCTGCTCCATGAATTTCAAACTTACTCAGGCCTTCTCTAGCCTCACTCTCAAACTCAAGACATTTCAGCTTAAGCTCCTGTGGATAACTGCACATTTATGTTTTCAAGCTCACAGGTGTAAGAGAAGAGTCCTACTTGGTCATATTTTTCTGCCGGTCATGGCATATTCACTGGAGAGAGTATGGATCTGCTGCCCTTGGCCAGGTGCCCCTCTGAGCCCATCAGCTGGGAGTGGCGGACTGGGTCACCCGGTGTAGAGCATACTTCTTCTGGGTTCTTTCTAAGGTGGCTGAGAGTTTACCTTATTTTGAATAAACTTGCACTTTCTTTTGAATAAACTTCCACATATTGGCAGTGTTCTTCAGGGGCTCCCCTAAGACCCCAACCTACTATGAAGTGTGATGTAGCCATGAAACAAGTAGGCTGTGGAGATACCTCACTGAAGAGGGTAGGATTTGAATCCTGTCTTTGTCACTGGCTCCCTGGGTGACCTTGGATAAATTATTTAACTCAAGACCAATGGGAAACATCATTTCAAGAGGGAAATGATATTTCAAATGGCTTCTATTAATTACTCTATTTATGTCAAGCTCTAGGGTGATTCATGTGCCTACACAACCATAAAACGTCCAGGAATGTCATTTAGTGGTTGTGATGTCACCACACTGCTGACGTTTGAGTAGTGACCTCTCCCAGCCATTGTCAATATCCATTTTATGGATTCTCAACTCTCTTCAGCCTCAATCTTTGATCCAGAGCTAGAAAGTCATTATATCACGAACTCAAATGAGAGCCTCAAGAAAACAGATACTTTTTTCCTTATAACGAAACAGCTACTTATTTCCTTAATCCAATGAAGCTCATCAAACAGTATAAAAATAGCCTATAAAATTTTCAATTACTTATATAATGTAATAGCTCATTTTTTAAGTAAGTGAAACATACATTAATAATAGGATCCTGAAGAAAACAGTTGAGAAGGAGGAAAATGATATCAAAAGCCATAGTGAACTTGGTTCCTCTCTCCCCCAATTCAACATTTTTATCAAACATTCAAGAAAAATCTAAGTGGCCTGATTGTTAATTTGAGAATGGCACAACGTTGGGGAGAACAGTTAATGGGAAGTCCAAATCCAGATTTAAAGCGTTCTCAATAAGTTAAATCGGCAGGCATCTAAAATCTATATAATTTACCAGGGGTATATTTCTGCCTTTAGGTAGATAAAAACAAAACAAAATAAAACAACCCACATGACTGTAAAAAATCTGATGTGACATTAGGTTGCGTTAAGGGGAAACTGGTGACCACAAGATAGGTAATGGGTCTCTTTATTTTTCTAGGTAATATTGCATTTAGAGACTTTTCTAAAATTTCAGATGCTACATTTTTCAGAGGCACATTGACAAACTAAAATGTATTCAGAGGGGAGTCAGTGTTGAGGGTTCTGGAAACAATCTTGTATGAAGAATATTTGATGGGACTGGGGCTGTTCTGCTAAAAAAAATAAAAGAGGCTTTTGGAAGATGAGAACTATTCTGGAAAACTGAGATCAGCTGAGAATTCAGGGTTGACTTTGGGATGGGGGCATCATTAGCTCCCCCATAATGCCCCCTACAATCTCCCTTTTCCTTGGATGTTATACTGGAAATGAAAGGTTTTTATTTTATTATATGTATAAATGTCAAGTAAGTTTGAGTGCTATCTTGTAATATCTCCTTCTGATTCTAGCTACTTCGATAAATAGTCGCTCCCACTCCAGCTTCAGAAATAATTTTATTTATCTAATGATATTCATCCTTTCTGGATTCAGAACGAAGGTCAAAATGCCCTCTAAAATGACTCTGTGCCAGAGGAACCCACAGATCTGCTCTCTCGTCATCTCCACACCCTCAATGATCTTGGGCTTCTTGACTTGCTTATTCTATCAGAGACCATGACTCTGTCAGGCAGGCTCCAAACCACAGAGTCACCTTTAACTCATCTTCTCCCTCATTCCTGAGATCTCACGAAGCTCCAAGTCCTGAGATGCAACTGGATTTTGTCCATCACACAGTGGCCTGGTCCAACCCAGGGACGTTGACCAGAAACCCATGACAATGGTATGTGTGTTATCAGAGGCTCCTGTGAAGTGTGAATCAGAGCTTCTGCATATAGGAGCGAGGGTGGGGAAAAACTGGGAATCAGCTCCTCCTTTCTGATTCTGATTGGAATGTCCAACCCTGTTACATGAAAGCTTCATTCTGCGAAGGTTCTGGAAGATGTTTAAGGGAAGTCAACATCATAAAGCCACGTGTGTATCTCACGATTTGAGTGTAGTTCCTAAGAGGCAGCAGATCATCCCTAGAGTCCTTCCTAGCCGAAGAGATGTGACCGTGGGTCTTGTGAAGCCGTGACATGGAGAACAGCTACAGATCTGATGGGAAATGGCTGGAGGTGGGAATTCAGCATGAGACAGAGTGTCTTGTTTTGCTGTTCTCAGCCTCCTGGGTCTCCAGGGCTCGAGGCTAAAATGCTGGAGATTCAGAAATGCAGAGGAATGTTACGACATGCATCTGCAGGTTCTTTTCTTCAGATCAAGGCTTAGACAATCAGTTTTTAACATCTGTATTGTGAAAAATTTTTCTAGACTAATCCTGTGGGTTGAGAGAGTAGCCAGAGGTCAACATTTACTTCATTGCTCCCTTTAAAGGCTGAGCACGTACAGGGCATTTCAAAGAGTAGGGAGTTGGCCTCAGGGACATCCAGAGGTCGCTTCCTCCCCATTATAGATGGTCTATCTTGAGCATCCCAGCCAGGAAGTTGTCTTTTCCATAGACCTGGTGAACTTGGAGCCAGCCTTCAGACCTCCTTAAGGGCCTGCAAAGAGTTCCCAGCCCCTAGGAAGCCTGGCAGGAAATTCTGGGGGCTGGGGACACACGTGACCCCCTGTTCTCTCAGCTTGTGGTTCTAGGACGTAAGGTCAAAGTTGTGGAGTCTGGGGAAATCTGGATAAAATTATGAAACACAAGCTGTAGCCTGTCCTCCTCATCCTGCCTCAGATAATCTGCTTCTGATAACCATGTTGTGGGAACTTCTCCTAAACTGATGTGGGGAATCTTCAGGAAAGCTCTTTTACTCAGCCTCACTCCAGCACAGACAGTGTGCTTTTCAGGGATTGTCCGGAAGAGCTGGTGAACTCCGAGGACCCCTTGGCCCTGGGGAGTCTGTTTGGAGGAGCAGGCTAGTCACATCTGAAGGCTTGGAAGACCCTTTAGGGAACATTCCCTTGGTCACATTGTCTTGGAGGCCTTTCCCATAGCTTCTGGTCACTGGACTAGTTGTTCATTGGTGGGAAATTCTTGGTGGGACTAGAAATGACGTTTTCCTTCTCTTATGCTGCTGGAGTCCTCTTTCTATCCAAGATTATGGGCTCTGACTTTTATGAGATTTTTGTTTGCTCATTTGGTTTTTTGTTTGTTTGTTTTTGCCAAATCTACGTTAAATTAGAAATTCTTTTAAAACGTTTATTAATAGTGTTGTTTAGTTTCTAATGGAGACAGATACTACTGATGCCTCCTCCATATTTCCATGTATGCCAGTCCAACTGTTTTTTAGTGGCTTTATTGAAATATATAATTGATATTTTACTAACTGCACATATTCAAAGTATAAAATTTTATGGGTTTCAACATATATACACATCTGTGAAACCATCACCACAATCAAGATAAAAAAGTACTTCCATCACCTCCAAGAGTTTTTTCTGTAAGGGCTCTGGTGGTGGAGAACTTTCATGGCAACAAATAACAACAACAACAACACTACTACTACTATTACTATTTATTGTGTACTTGCCTGGGTCCAGGGAGTGTTACATATTATCATTAGCCTCATTTACCCAATACAAAAACTGAGGTTTAGGCGGGGAAAGGCACCTTTCTAGAGCCACACAGCCACCAAATAACAAAAAGAAGATGACCTGAACTCAGGTCATCTTCTCTCATCTTCTCTTTAATAATTACTCTACATAAAATTGCCCTTTTCTCAGGGCGCCTGGGTGGCACAGCGGTTAAGCGTCTGCCTTCGGCTCAGGGCGTGATCCCGGCGTTCTGGGATCGAGCCCCACATCAGGCTCCTCCGCTATGAGCCTGCTTCTTCCTCTCCCACTCCCCCTGCTTGTGTTCCCTCTCTCGCTGGCTGTCTCTATCTCTGTCGAATAAATAAATAAATAAATCTTTAAAAAAAAAATTGCCCTTTTCTCTTGACCTTGCCTTCGATACTGAGCTATGAACACACCAACCACGATGAATTCCCCTACACAAGCTCCTGAACATTTTAAGAGGGAGAAGAGTATAATTTTTTCTTAAGTAATTTTTTTATATCCCTCGCCTCATAACTCACTGAAGAAAAGGGAAGAAATTTAGCAAATTACGGGAAAGAAAGAAAGAAACATGAAAGAAAGAGAAAAAAGAAAAGAAAGAGAGGGAGGGAGTCAACACCATCCTACTAATAGTTTGCGATTTTTTTTCTGTAAGATTTATCTAAGGCATGAAGTTTGAAGCATAAAGGCTCAGGTAAAAATACCAAAACTTGAAACTTTCCTTGAAACTCAAATAGCTTCTCTAACCTGGCTGAGCATGTATAGTTTGTTTAGAAATTCCAATGGGGGCAAAGGTCAATAGGTTATAGGACGACAGTTAGAACATGTGTGTGAACTAGAAAGAAAATGAAGTCTTGGAATTTGGAATTCTGCAAGCTGGTCTCGTCTGGCTCGGGACTGTGGGCAGTTGTGCTGAAAGCACAAGCATGGTTCTGGAATTCAGGTGGAGTCCAGGACCTGGAGGGTGCATCAGTCTTGGAGTCTCTGCCTAGGAGCTTCTCGGTCTGACAGTTCTCATCAAGCCACCCAGGCAAAACCAGTGGAGGCCAATCATGTTTCCTTCAGTGACAGAGGGAATCATACTTTAGAAAGTTTGAAAGAGTACAGTTAGAAAGAGAAGAGGACAGAACATCTTAACCTATTTGATCAGCATCCCGCCCTTTAGCAATTGTCATGAACAACATGACATGACAACATGAGATAGGAACTAGCAGGACTGGCCGATTTTTTCTTATATATTTTCCTCACTAGCTCTTCTTTGACATCCTGGTGTAGACCTTTTTAGACAGACAATTTTGGCATCTGATTATCTTCTACAATTTTTGTTAAGAAATTTCCTGTGAAAGATAGAACAGTCAGTTTCTTAAATTTTCTGCAGATAGAAATTCAATTACACCTAAAAAATAATTTTTGAGAGGCCTTTTGTTTCCATCACTATGATAGAAAATTGTGCAAGATTCTAAGAAAGCATGCAACTTTATTTTGACTTCCGAAGATATATTAAGGATGCAAGACCTAGAGATGTAGGATAAATAATAATGGAAGATGTTGTAGGTCTCAAAATTGTGAAGAATGGTTGTGTTGGAGGTAAGAGAGATCCATTCCTCAGGATGTTCCATTCGATGGCCCCACGGCGCATGGCTTTCAGACTGTAGGTCTCAACTTTTGAGTGGGTTGCACAATTTAATCAAGTTGATTATGTCCACCATTTAAAAAATATGGTAGAAAATATCAAAGTGTCAGGTCAGAGGCTGGGCATTACTTCCTGGACTTTTTTTCTCCGGTTACAAACGTACACGTACATGCACAAGTGTATGTGATGGGTTTCTCTAGAAAATGCATTTCTTCGCATAGATTCAATCAAACAAGTTTCAAAGATGCTCCATGAACCAAAGTAATCCCCAAACTAGATCTTTGTTGCTACCGTTTATTAAATGCTTAGAAATTTCCGGGGCCATTAATAATGATGCTTGATCAGGGAATTACAATAGCAACATGCCCAGTGCATGAGTCAGCCAGAGGACAGTCTTCCCAACAACTAGCATTTCTTGAGCGCTGCTCACGCATTGGACGTTGTGCTAAATATTTTTCATACATTATCTAATCTACTTCTCATCACAATGCTCTGAGGAGGCTGCTATTATTCTTCCTGTTTTTCAGATGATAAGCTGAGGTTTCAAGAGGTAGAGTAACTTGCCCCTGGTCACTCAGAACTCAATCCCATGCCTATCTGCCTCCAGAGATAAGGCACGCCACTACCATACGACATTATTTTCCAAGAACAAATCCCCATGGAAAGCTTTGTGATTTGCAAAACTTTCTTTTGCTGTCTCTTTTGAAATGTTCTTCAGTTCACACTAGGATCATTCAACCTCTTGATTGTTCCAGAAGGCTGAAAAGGGGTGTTTCTATGGTTATGGGTGCGTAGGGTGGGGTGCTGTTGGGGGAAGTTTCGTCCTCCTACAGACTCTGTCCTGACAGGCCCAGAGTCTCCGATTCTGAGGTAAGCGCGCCTATCCCCTCTGAATGAATGAAAGTTAAGCTATATTTCTAAGCTGCTCTCCCTCAAGAAGGAAACATGGAGACTCTGGGACAAAGATCTGGGTGTGGGAAGGCTGGTGCCAAAGGATGTGAAGTTGGGCAGAGTGTTGAGAGGGAGGCCGAAAAGTGGAGACACTTTATCCCCACTGAGCGGGGATAAAGATGGTGAGAGCCGTGGGCGAGCAAGATGAGGATTCTCTTCCATCTCTTCTTTGGAATCTTCAGGAACATCCTCAGCTTAATGTATTGTAGAGTTGAGTCTCAGTATACTGAGTATATAAAGAAACAAGTTAGTACAGTGTGAACACAGATCTCCTTACCATGAGACAGTCAATATGTATTCTCTCCCTTCCTCCTTCTCCCTCCTTCCCTCCCTCCTTCCTCCCTTCCTCCCTCCCCCCTTCTCCCTCCCCTCTCCTTCCTTCCCACCCTTCTTTCTTCTCTCCGCCTTCCCTCTCTCCACCTCCCTCCTCTCTCTCTCATACCCACCTACTCACGATACATTGTATATATTTATGGAAACATTTCCCTTACATAGATATATATGTATGACAAAACATATCAAAGTCTTAACAGTTTTTAGCTCTTCTTAGTAGGATTACCAATCATTTTTCTTTTTAATGGGTTTTGTTTTTTTGGTTTTTTTGTGTTTTTTTGGTATTTTCTAAACTTTGTATAAGGACCAAGCATTAAATTTATCTTCAGAAGAAATGAAAGCAAATAGCTCTTTATCAATCATTTTCTTTTTAGAGTTTTAGAGGGAGAAGGAAGGGAGAAAGACTTGGGAGGACAAGCAGTATTTGAGAGCTAACTGGGGGTGCTAGCAGGGAAACCAAGGCTCCAAAATCTTCCCATAGTCCACTGTCACTGAGGGATGATTGGTTAAGGGCATTAGAAAAGCACAAATAAAGCATTGCATTTCCTTCCCAAAATCCCTCAAGGGAAAAGGCAGGGAGTGGGAGTGCAAGTGGTGGGGTGATGAGACAGTTTCCCACGTTCTGTGTGCAAAAGGAGAAAAGAGAATATTAGAAGGTGGGGAAACGGATATTGAACCAAGCTGCTCCTGCAGTTTTGTTTCGCCTTATTTAAAAATACTATGATCATACTTGCGTGTGTGCCCCCCGGCACCACCCGCGCTGATTTCAGACGGTCTGATTCTCGAAATCTCAAACCGGCATTTTATAGAGGGTTTGTTTCATGTATGGGTTTGTTTTTTTGGTTTGGGGTGGTTTCTTTTGAGGAGAGGTGAAGATGTTAAATGAAGAGAAATGAGAAGAGGGGAGGACAGACAGAGGGTCTGGGGTCCTTCGTCCAGTTCAAGGAACATTTAGAAGTGCTCACTTGAGACGCGCCGCTGTTCGGGGTAACAGCCGATCAAAGAAGGCAGACCGCCTACCTGTCCGGACCAGTCGACTACAGTGTGTGTCACCCGAGCAGCACGTTAGAATCACCTGGGGCCTTTTGAGAAACACTGAGGCCAGAGCCACACCGGAGTCCCCTTGATCAGAATCTCTGGGGTAGAGTACTGAGCATCAGTACTCTTTTAGTAAGTTTTTAATTTTAATTGGAGTATAGTTAATATAGTAACCCTCAGTTTGTTCTCTATAGTTTAGAGTCTGTTTCTTGGTCTCTCTCTCTCTCTCTCATTTCTCTTTGCTGGTTTGTTTTGTTTCTTAAATTCCACATACAGGTGAAATCTCATGGTATTTCTCTTTCTCTGACTGACCAGTATTTTTCAGAATCGCTCGAAGCGACTCTAATAGGCAGCAAAGACTGAGCACACCAGCCTGAAAGCAAACGGCGAGCCGGCAGTGGTTCCAGCGCCGGTGCTGGGAGCTCTGAGAGGCATGCGTGTCCTGCTTGATCAGGGCCGCGGAGGAAGGGATCGGTCTGGGCTTGGCATGAGATGTCTCATGGAAGAGTCACAGAGGAAGGAAGGCTTAAGCTAAATCTGGAAGGACTAGGAGTTGACCAAATCAG
>NW_024425452.1:6151718-6200297 GCF_017311325.1 Ursus maritimus | reverse complement strand
CAAAAACTCAGCCAGCGCCAAGGCTCGGAGGCCAGCGATGCGGGGTACACCGGGGAGCTGTGTGGGGAGGGACAGGCGGTGTATGCGTTTGCTCCGGCTGCTGTCGCAAGACGCCACACATTCGGTGGCTTCAACGAACAGAGGTTTCTTGCCTCGTGTGCGGTGAGCACGCAGCACGGAGCAGGCAGACACAGCGATTCGTTCTTCTACGCTGCGGGCCTGATGGGGCGACACAGAAGGACTTACGCACACACACACGGAGCCCTGCCGAGACCTGGGGGCCAGCTCATATGCCAGCTGGGAGCGGGAAAGGGCGACTGGATCGCAAAGTAACTTAGGGGTGTAACTGGGAGGTTGGTAGTGTGTTTAAACAGAAACGGAGAGGTCCATCTTTCCGGGGGGGGGGGGGGGGGGGAGAGTGAGTTCAGGGTCAGGTTTGGGGGGAATGAGGTGGTAGAGGACCTCCAGTGGAGACCTTCAGCAGACCCCTAGAGACACCGAATCTGCAGCTAGAGACAAGTTGGGGCTGGAGATCTGGAGAGGAGGCCCACTCGGGGAGCAGAGAGTTGAAACTCTGGGCTGTTCCTGGCCCAGAGGCTACAGCAACAGCAACAAAAAGGGGCAACAGGGAGCTCCTCTGTCTTCCTGTCCTCGCACACTAATCCTCTCCGGTCCCCCCAGAGCACAGGAGCTGGGTCTGGAGGCCCAAGATAAATGATGTCTTGGCTTCTTCTCCAGGGCCAGCTAGGAGGGCTGTGACCACGAAGGCGCTGACTCTCTCAAAGGCTGCCATGGACTGTGTTGGAAACTAGTATCCCGGGGCTGGCAGGCGTGTTGTCCTTGGAGGACTGGAAATCCGCCATCAAAAGCATGGCCATTTCGTTTCCCCTAACAGATATTTCAACATTCTGCTGGGCCTCTCAGAGGAGAAAAATATGGCCTCCAGACATACTGGGGACTTCCATGGGTACAGAATTATTCTGAGGCTTCCTTGGGGAGGTCCCTATAAAAGTTGGCTTGCCATTGCTCCCCTCCTTTCATAAGCAGATCTAGCCTTAAGCCTGTGCTCCACAGTTTGGGCCACTAGGCCAGGAAATGATACGTGGAAAGAGTATTGGATTAATGGTTAGGAGAACTGAGCGCTCAGTTTCTCGCTTCCATCCTTCCTCCCTCCCTCCCTCCTTTCTTTCTTTCTTTCTTTCTTTCTTTCTCTTGCTTGCTGGCTTGCTTGCTTTGTTTGAGAGAGAGAGGAGTGGGGGAGGGGCAGAGGGGGAGAGAGAGAGAAAGTCTTAAGCAGACTCCAGGCTGAGCACAGAGCCTGAGGCAGGGTTGATCCTGAGATCAGTTGATCAGGACCCTGAGATCATGACTTGAGCAGAAACCAAGACTCAGATGCTTAACCAACTGTGCCCCCCAGGCGCCCCCCGAGTGCTCAGTTTCTAAGACACTCAGCAAATCACTTTGCAGACTGAGAAGAAATAGACCCTGCATCTATTTCTTCATCTCTGGAATGAGAGAGGTAGACTCTATGATCTCTAAAGCTCCTAGAAGCTCCAAAGTTCCATGATTTGTCTGTGCTAACTGGAGCCCAGACTAAGGATCTACCTGAAATGGACAGGTCAGTCTGACAAGGATGGATTTGTGAGTGGATTCTCTTCATGCTGTTTTGCCTTCTTTGGCCCCAAAGTTGGTTTCTGTCACCTGATGTTTACTCAGAGAACTATAATCAACAAAAATTGCTAAATGCAAGCAAGTTTTGGCTAGATTGACTTCTGGGCAATTAAACCAAACAGTTGCTCTAAGAATATATTTGCCCTTTCTCAGCCGCTGCACCACCACAGACAAACTTCTGTCACGGCAGTGGGCCCCATCTGCCAATTCATGCAGGTAACCAGTCCGCTTTTTCCCTGGTCATGGAAGTTTTCCTGCCATGGCATGAAAGGAAGGCATTGTCAGTTTTATTATAATTTTTGAATGAAAATGTTTTGCATCATTTGTCTGATGACTCTTCCTCTAGAAGCGGGTGGAGTGGTGACTAAGTTCAAGGAGGGCCTTATAGGGCACGGGAGGCCTCCTGGTAGTTACTGGAGGACATATTTTCTTGAACAGCAAATACCTTACTTGACTAATTCCAGGTGGCCAAGGGATGGTCATTCCATGTTCCACTGCCTAAATTTTGGTTCTTGAGCTCTAAATATGAAATCAGAGAATAGACCCATGTTTCATAGTGGGGAGGACAACACTGATGCTCCTTCCGGTGTAAATATATGCATTTGGTATCTTAAGGAAGATACTGGGTATATACTAACCTCTGGTTTTCCACATGGTCTCCTACCTAATACTTCGGACTTCCCTATTTTATTTTATTTTTATTTTTATTTTATTTATTTATTTATTTATTTATTTATTTATTTGACAGAGATAGAGACAGCCAGCGAGAGAGGGAACACAAGCAGGGGGAGTGGGAGAGGAAGAAGCAGGCTCATAGCGGAGGAGCCTGATGTGGGGCTCGATCCCAGAACGCCGGGATCACGCCCTGAGCTGAAGGCAGACGCTTAACCGCTGTGCCACCCAGGCGCCCCCGGACTTCCCCATTTTATAATACAGAAGGGCATCTCAGATGCTGCTAGAGACTGGTTCCGGGCTGAGTTAGGATGTTTTGGGGCACACTTACTTCCAAAGACCAGAAATAATACTATATTTTTAAAATCCTGAATTCCATTTCTCCTATTTGTTTTATTTTTTTTAGTTGAAGGGTGCGATTTTGTTTTGTTTTATTATTTTTTTATTTTATTTTATTTTATTTTATTTTATTTTATTTTCTGTAATACTTCAACAAAAACCAAGCTATCGAAGAGATTAGGGATAGTTTTGAACCCATGGACAGCATAACTTAAATATGTATGAAGTCCAAGGAGGACCATGGAGAAATGATTTTTTCTGAATTCTGAGGTTAGAAAGAAATTGGAGAAGCCATAGTGCCCATTCCCTGCCCTCCTGCCCCACACACGTTGTTCCTCAGTCCGGGTCCATGTAGATTTAGGAAGCCATGTTGGTGTAGGGACTACAAGGCCGGCTGATTCTGTAACTCCCTTTAGAAGGACATTTCAAGCACCCTTCCTACTCATTTTCTTTCTTTCTCCATTCTGCCTCCTTTTCTCTAATTAGAGTTGCATATGCTCCAAAAAGTAACAAATGCTTGAAAAGCAAGATCTAATCATTCATCAGACTTATTTTCTAAGTTAAATAGCACCAATTTCTTAATCTTTGCTTCAAATTTTTAAAAATATTTTTAGACGTCTGATGAATTGTCGGTTTATTGCTAATTTCTAGAACTTTCTCATTTCACAGCGTCTCTCAAACTGTGAAGATTCCTCTCAGATCAGCTCCTGCATAACTCAGAGCAGAAATACACATTTGTCTAAAAGCCCCAAGTGACCCCTCACCTGCCCAGAGAATTCTTTTTTTGGCAATTTCACCTTAGGAACAGCAGCCCTGACAACAGCAAGCCACATTCAGCAATGGAGGTGACGGAAGAGCTGTCAAGAGCAAACAACAGACGGACCAAATGCATCAGGCTGGGGCCAGTTATAAAAAGATCAAGTAGCTCTATCCATCTTCTCAGGTCCTAGGCAGTTGATGGGTTTTAAATACCTTAAAATCAATAATTGATTTTCATCATAATGACCGTGGGTCATTTCAAAGAGATGCTGCTTACAAAGGGTAAGAACAGTATAGTCCATTTAAAGAGTTTGAGAAGTGTGTTTCTTACTCTAGAATGCTTTCCAACCAAGTGTATTCAAGGAAATTTCGTCTTGGCATGAAAAGAGGTCAATTAGCTCGCAATTTGGCTGATACATATTGTCAGAAAAATGTCAGCCAAGAGATTTTTCAGTTAGCAGTTCAAAAAGATAGGGAAAGTGGGGGGGAAAAAGAGGCAGGACAAGTCTCCTTGGGTAATTAGAAATAGGTAGAGGACTGTAGAACGAGGTAAGGGGTAGGAAGGATGTGCCTGGCTCTGGGTTTTTATTCTGCTCAGATACTGATTTTGAACACTCGCTTTGAAAATGTACAGCAACCTGCAGGTTAAAAATGGCACCACATATGATTTCTCTCATCTATGGAACATAAGAACTAGGAAGATCGGTAGCGGAAGAAAGGGATAAAGAAAGGGGTGGTAATCAGAAGGGGGAAAGAAGCATGAGAGAGTATGGACTCTGAGAAACAAACTGAGGGCTTCAGAGGGGAGGGGGGTGGGGGAATGGGATAGGCGGGTGATGGGTAGTAAGGAGGGCACGTATTGCATGGTGCACTGGGTGTTATATGCAACTAATGAATCATTGAACTTTACATCAGAAGCCAGGGATGTACTGCATGGTGACTAACATAATATAATAAAAAAAATTTTAAAAAAAGATAATTGTCAAAAAAATAAACATAATAAAAGCAATTATTTAGTAAAAAAAAAAAATGGCACCACAAGTCCTCTGAACGTGTATGATAGTGTAGAAAAAGTAAAATTGGGGTTTCACCTCCGAAGTCCTTCCCCATCTATACAGCAGCTTCCAGGCTTTTAACATGAGCCACCCTGCCTAGTGGAATGTGCCTCGGCCTTCCAAGGACAGATGGGGAAAAATTTCAGGAAAGCCACTAGTTTGAAATTATACGTATATGTAGCAACTTACTCAGCTTTGATGACAAGTTCCTCTTGTTCTATCAAGATCGCTTTTTGTTTGTTTGGACCTCTATCAAATATGAAGCTTAGGTCGTGTTCCCCTTGAGGTCATCAACTTGAACTAATCTAAGCCTGCAGGGGCCTGCAAATGTTCTCAATTAATGATTCATTTAACGTTCACGTAACAAATATTTATTGAGTGCCAACTATGTGCCAGGCAGTTTCCAGACCTGAAAGAAATTGACCAAAATGCCCACCTTAACAGAGATCACCTTTCTGGAGGATATATATAGTTTCTGTATGTGCCGTATTTTTGTTTGTTTGTTTGTTTCCAACCAAAATGAAATCAAAGAAAGTGAAATGTGAAGCAAGAACAAAAAACACCGAGAAAGAGAAAGGGCCCAGCTGTACGGGGGGCTTCAGGAGTGGATTCTTCCCAGATCTGGCTATGCAGCAGGATTGGCGGGGAGCTGCTAGAAACACAGTGTGAGGCCTCACCCAACGCTCCTCTGAAATAGTATTCCAGGTGCGAGGTCCAGGAATCCATATTCTCAAAAGCTCCCTAGGTGCTTCTGATGTGGCCAGTCCAGAATGGTGCCCAAACTGTTTGGAAATCACTAAGCTAGTTGTTCTCCTGATGTTTTTATCTGTCAGCGTTCTAGCAGGAAACAAAAAACACATTCCGTTGGATAAATAATGTACTAATGTGTGGTCAGGCTATTGGGAAACCCCAGATGACGGCGTGGAGCCCCGAGGCTAGTCAAGGGGGCAACCATTAATATCTCCAAGCCTGAAGGAGTGGAAGGAGCAGGGAGGCAAAAACCTGGAGGCAGTGAGGGCTGGGTGGAGAGGGCCTGCGGACAGGAGCTGTGACATTCAGTTATTAGAAGCCTTCAGCTGGTTTGAGTCAAATCCAAGGGCCAGAAGTGCCCTGAGGTGGGCCAGAGAGGCCAGCCTCCAGGGAACAAAGAAGGATATGGAGAAAAAGGTGGACGGTGGACCTGGACAGGCAAATGAAGATATTCAGCTAAAGGCTTTTTTCAGCTGTAGGGATATATGAAAATATAGTATCCAAATTAATCTAAAGCCATATTCCTAATACTTGGTGGCAAAATCGTTTCCATGAGCGATCTAATCTCAGCCCCTAGGTCTTTGTTCTCCCTCTTGTTTTTTTGAGAGCAGTTAATATTTATTGAGTAATCATTATATTTCATGTATGATGATCATTTTACTTTAATTTATAAAACAGGACTTTTAAGTAGGGATTATTTTACAGAAAAGGAAATTAATGCATAGGGAAGTTGAAAAGTTTATCTTGGGTCACATGGTGGATAAGCGTAAAGCCGTGATTCAAGGTCAGATTTGTCTTATCAATTCCCCTGCTGTTAACCTGTATGCTAATTTTTTAAGCCTCTCCAGGAAAATGAAAACCCGGCCTCTCTCAGTCACTTGGAAGGCTATGTTCTAGGCCTTTCTCAAGAACAAGAAACCACAGTTTCTTGCATTTTTAAATATGGTCTCATATTCATTCAGTACTTACCGATTTTTGTGTTTGTTAAATATTACATGTCTCCACATTTCTACTCAGGAAGCAATTTGGGCCTTCTGGGTGAGCCGTTTATTACTTTATGCATTCGTGGCCCAAGGCTTAAGCACGAGGTTGGTACATTTTCTCTGTGCTCTGTGGGTACTTCTGTGTTTGGAACACAATTAGGCTGACCAGCTTTTCCCGTGTGTCCCCACTGAGGGGTTTCTTAGGACATGGAAATTTCAGTGTGAAAACTGGGACAGTTCCAGAAAAACCAGGATGGCTGGTAAATGCCAGTGTTCTGTTTGTTTGTTTTTAAGATAGCTTCAGTTTTGTCATCGAGAGCCTCATAATAAATTCTCAAAACATTAAAAAAAATTTTTTTTAATCTAATTTTCTTCACTTTTCCCCTCTGTCTAGGCCCTGGTTAGGTCGATCCCTACAGTATTTTAAGTGTAGTTTCTGGTCCTTATTTAAGACAAAGAAGCGGAGGCACAGAAGTCACATGACGGGATAGGGACAGAGAACTCAAAGAAGGTTCAGCCCGGACAAGTTATCTTGGTGGCCAAAGTCGGGATGGCAAGCGATGAAGGATGTGGGTCATCCTTAATACAGCCCAGATCCCCATCTCCTGCAACGTCAGTCCTAGACATGTGGTACTTGGCTCCAAATGCAGAGTTTATTACATGATGTTGTCATTGTGTGTTTATTGTTTGTCTCCCTTGGTAGACAAAGATCATTGAGAACAAGGGCCCAGCCGTCTCAGGATTTAAACTGGGCCTGTCTCATGGCAGCAGCCCCGTGACTTGTTGGGTAATATCCGGGACACAAGGGAGGTACATTTACTCAAGATTCGTTCCTGTGTTTTCTCTACTTCTCATGGAACTTGACTTTGGTATCATCTTTGAAATATATAAAGCCCTTGAGTTGGGGATTGGGGAGCAGGGTGCCTCACATTATAGGAGAATTTTCTGCTAAGTAGGTTTCCAATCCCATTCCCCAAAGATTGATGTGTCCTGGGGACTCTGCCAACTCCTCCCAACTCCATAAGAGTCAGGGTTCAAAAATGAAGACAGCCCCAGGGCTTCTAGACTAGCTGGCTTTCTGACTCTCACATGGCCTTCACCCTTCCTTGTTGTTTGGGGGACGCCAGACTCATGAAAAAAAAAGTTTCTTCTTAAGGGGGCAAAGATCGGGGTCAAGTAAGTGACTGAAGCTTCTGTAGGAAAACTTGCAGGAATCCACCCATCCTGTGTGGTGCTATTAAAGGCAGAGAGAAGGATGGTGAGGAAAGAATTAATACTTACCAAAGCACTTATTTTATGCCAGGTACTGTGCTAGTGTTTTGTATGTCCAAATGCATTTATTTCATGCCAAACTATTATGAGATTAATGATCATTTCTACTTGTAAGTAAGGCTGAGATGTGGTTGCGTAACTTATCCAAAGTCAGAGAGCTAGCAAGAGGCAGAGACAGAGGTAGGATCTGAAACCAGATCTGTTAAACTCTAAAACCTCCATCTTTTTTTGCTAACACAGAGTCCTGCAACATCACAATTGCCTCCTGCTGGCCCTGAAAAATCTCTGGACTGGCTGCCTGGGCCACCAGGTTTCTTCCAATTTCTGATGTCACCCAGATAGGAAGCATGACCAAGAAAGGTTAAGTATTTCCAGAGAAAGCCTACTAGATGCATGGAGCTAATAGTGGGGAGGTGAGGGAACCTCTCTAAAGGGAGGACCTGAAGAGTGGCGGAAACCATGGCTTTGGGACTTTCTCATATTATCAGGGGGAAGGGATCCCATTTATAAGTGCTAATGAAGTCTCTGGTTCAGTTTCACCAGTATCAATTATTCACAGGGAATTAACAAGGATCGCCCCTCCCACCATGGCCAACAGTTGGCCTTCTGTAGTGCCCAGCCTTGGTGTGTGGGTTTAGTCTTTTGAAGATCAGTGCCCCCTGGAGGTGGAAGTCCGAGAAGCAAATGCAAGAGAGAAAAGGGACACTCTGCTCCTTTTGTAAGTCCCTGCCTCAGAAGTACCTTAGAACGAAGGCTGGGGGACTTCGGAGGAACGTTTTTTTGTAGTGTGACCCAAGTGTGAAACACCATGGAACCACTGGGTTAGTCCTGAGGGAATCAGGTGGTTCCTCAAATCCGAGCCCCGGGTGCTGGTTTGTTCCCCATGCTGGATCTTCCCATCGCTCTGTCCTACTTGCCTGTCTTCGGCGAATGAGGCCGCGGGAGTCACCCGCCACCAAGGCCGATGCCCAGTGCAAAGGCAGTACCACTGTACATGGAGGACTCAGTGTCAGTGTCGGGCGTTTTCTTTGTTAAGAAACATGAAGGCCAGGGCACCTGGGTGGCTCAGTCGGTTAAGTGCCTGCCTTCAGCTCAGATAATGATCCCAGGGTTCTGGGATCGAGTTCTGCCTCGGGCTTCTTGCTCGGTGGAAAGCCTGCTTCTCCTTCTGCCTGCTTCTCCCTCTGACCCTCCCCCTGCTTGTGTGCTCTCTCTCTCTGTCAAATAAATAAATAAAACCCCCCCTTTTTTTTAAAGAATGAAGCAAGAAAGCCAGGAGAGCGGATATAGATTAGCTCTACGACTCCATTCCTGCCTGGCAGTCCCAAGGCAGTGGTAGCAGGGGCTGGAGAGAAACCAGCTTAACATTTGTGAGCACCTACTGTGTACCAGACCCTACTTTAAGTCACTGACTTCCGTAAGAAGAGGAGTGCTATCTTTTGGTTCTTTTAAAGCCCTTGGTTGAATTTATTTCTGTATGGCCAATTTGTCCCTTGAATAGAATGGCCCACAGTGGGAAGAGTTGCTTCAGGGGAGAGCAAATAGCAAGGGAATGAAGAGGCAGCGCAGTCCCATGGGGTGAACCTGGCAAATCCCACGGCCGTGGTTAGGGGGGAGGGGTAGGAGAGAGATTCCCAGTCTCTAAGCCTCCTGCTTTTTCTTCCCAGCAAGAGTGATTTAGGAAGGTCAGACTTACCATCAGGTCTAAGATGCCTTTGCCACTAATCTGGCCCTGACTTGAACACCCGTTTGGATAGCTGGGCTTTGATCTTGCGCCTCCGTCTCAGATCTGTGCCTTTTTCCTGTGGCTGAGGCCTTGACGTGGTAACTGAAGCAGACAGTTGGTGTCCCCACCCGTGTCCCCCCCAACCCATGCCATTTCTGAGTTCACTGGTTCAACTTGCAACCGCCAACACCTGTGTCCACTTGCCTGTGGCTTTTTCCAGAGGAAGGACCCCACTCTGGCCATGTGCAGAGAAAGCCAGAAGTGCTGGGGGGTGGATGGGCACCTCCCTGGTAGTCTTCAACCAATAACTGTAGAAAATCCAATAGGTCAACAGAGTGTAAAGGCAACGTGAAAGCCAGGACATCTGTAAGATCGCTCTCAGAGGCAATGCTCAGAAGCTTCTCTTCCTGAGGCTGCCCATGAGTGTCATAAAGGCAAAGATTGGACCTTCACTAGTACTGCAAATCCAATGCCAGTTTCAGATAACAGTTCTCCGAAAATCCCTGCTGTGGTGTTGGGCAAAATGGTACAGCATTAATTGGAATCTACTTTCAGTGGGTTTAACAGACTGTCATTTCTTCCCTTCCATCCTGGTAACTCAGAATAGGTTTCGCATTAGTTATCTCTTGCTGTGTAACAGATTACCCCAAACCTAGTGGCTTAAAACACGAATCACTTATTGTCTCTCATGGTTAGTGTGGGTCGGGAACTCGGGAGGGGCTCCTCTGGGTGGTGGGTCAGGGTCTTTCCTTAGGTTTGAGTCAGCTGTTGGCCCGGGCTGCAGTCACTGGAAGGCTTGACTGGGGCTGGAGATCCACTTCCAAGGCTGCTCATTTACAAGCTTCCCTAGAGGTGAGATGTTCCAGCTGTTGTTCACGTGAGCCTCTCTGGAGAGCGGCTTGAGTGTTCTAATGGCTTCCTTACCCCAGAATGAGTAGTCTAAGAGGCCAAGGTGGGCGCTGCAGTGCCTTTTCTGACCGAATCCCTGAAATTACATACTGTCATTCTGCTCGATTCTATCGATCACGGATCCAGTGAGGAGGGACACTACAGAAGGACACGGACAACAGGATGTCAGGATGGCTAGGGGGCCACCTTGGGGGCTGGTGACCATGGGTTTCTAGGATAAAGTTCATTTGACCCAATGTTTTAGGTGAGAAACATATGGGACAAGATTCAGGTTACATTGGAAAGTGCCTGTTGACAGGACAGCCAGAAACATTCAAAATGTTTTTCTTATTTTATCATTTCCCATAATGCTACCTATGACAACGGATAATGATCTGTAACCCGTTTGTCAAATATTCTACAGCTCCCAGTCAAGCTTTGCCCTAACATGGGGGTGGAAACCCCCTAGAAACATATAAACTGAGTCGCACTTGAGCAAAACGGAGGGTTTTGCTTTTGACGAGGGAGTCAGCTCTCAGTTGACTGTCTTCTTTTTAAAATCCTAAAACCCATGAATGCGCAGAGATGTAAGTCAGAACCGTGAGCCCAGGAGTCAGGCTAGGGCATGGTCCGGGTGTTGCTACCTGCAGGAGTGTTCTGGGCCAAGATGTGGCTGCACAGTGGAGCCCTTTGTTGTGCTCGGGCGGATGGAGTCCACTGGCCTGATTGCTTCAGGGCTCATTTCCTGGATGGGAAGGTTCTACCACCTGCTGGACAGATTGCTCCAAAACAAACAGGCCCCATGCCTCCAAACCTTAAGCCCCGTGCCAAGGCCTGAACGCTGGAGAACACAGATGAACCATGGACACATCATCAGTGGTAGCAAATACCATTGCTCCAAGAAGTTTTTACATTCATTAACTTCCTGCTACCAGAGATCTAGTCCCCTCTGCAGGAATGGGAAAAAAACAAAACCAAACCAAAAAACCCCCAAACCTAAGGAGGCAGCATTGAAAGGACCCAGGGAAAGAGAAATGACAGCAGCAGGTATGCTGAACAGGCATGGACACAGCCTGAAAACCCCACTCTCACTTTATGGGAAGTAGTCCTGTGAGCGATTCAAACGGTCAGGGTCATGGTACCTTTGCCTCATGTTGTCATCTGTTAAGATACAGTCTCTGCTAGCTTTTCCACAATACCTTTCTGAGGGTGATATTTGCCTCTGGCCGCTCTAACTAACATGGCAAGCCCTCCCTCTTTCCCTCTCCTGCTTTATTTATTTTTTCATAGAGCTTTTTACTATCTGGCATTGCATCCCATGTCCACATATTTGTTTCTTTTCTGGTGATCTCTGAGCCTATCTAAAGATATGAGGTCCACGAGAACAGGGATTTGGTCTGTTTTGCCCTTTGCCATATTCCCAGAGCCTGGTAAATGTTCTATGACAAACAACTTTTGCCTTGAGTCTGCCATGAGAGGTTAAATAACTTTCTGCAAAGCCTTTTGTGTCCAAAGTTGGTGCACTTTTCATCATGTTGTGCTGCCTGTTTTCTGTGACAGGAGCCCAAAGCCCAGATTTTGAGAAACGGAGGCCGCAGAGTTGCAAAGCTGGCTAATGGAGGAGCTTGCCCTAGAACCCGGGTCTTCTGGGATTTAGTTACTCAGCCTGGATTCTGCTGCCGCCAACAAGCTAAGGACTTTGCCCCAGTATATATAGGTAATAGCTAGGTTCGAAAGTGTCGTCTTGCTTTTCCCACTGCGGCCGATTTGCCTCTCGGGTCTGTAATGCACTTCGGGCAGAAGTCAGCATTGTTACATTCCACGCCTGTGCCCATTCCCCCTGTCACAAACTTGGCGTGCAGGGAACGAGCTTGAGAGCAGGTGCACACGGCTACTCAAACGTCTCTATCTAGTTTTCTACATGGGAAGAGCTTCCATCTACAGCTCTGAGCAAAACATCTGAATCAATGAGGGGATCAAGTCCTATGGAAGTTGAGAATAGATCTCATTTGTCTTATGTGTGTCTTTTCAGGGTCATCTGCCAATTCCTCACCCACTTGGGCTTGACCGAAGGTTTTCTTCTTTGCCCACACCTGTCTGTCTTCTTTGCCCCTCTGCCCTTCTCTCTCCTGAGAGCTGTCAGCATTGAAAACACACAGTGAACCCCCAGGAGCTTTGGTTGCCAAGTTATGGAAGCCGCAGCGATCATTCCCTCATGGCCATTTGCTCGCAGAGCCAAGAACAGCCACATATATCAGCTGGGAGTCGACACTCACAAGCAGACAGATTGGTCCAGCTTCTATCTCTGAAACAGCTTGCTGGGGAGTCTGTTTCTTTCAGGAGCAAACACATGTTTGTACCCAAACGCTGCAGTTCATCGGTTCCTCCTGGAACAGTGCTGGAGCTCAGGAGCCTCTTATACTCACTTGGTGAATTTTTACGCTGGACTCACCTTGCCCATCACTGCTGGGGTGAACGTCTCCCTCCGCTCTGTGCCTTACAGGTTGACAAAAACAGCACTGTCTGATCAACTAGTTAAGAACTGCACCACTTAGGCAGAAAAAAAATGAGGTTTTTGTTTTGTTTTGTTTTTGTTTTGTTTTGTTTTGTTTTGTTTGGTCCCTGGATCACATGGCATCAAGCTACTGCACGGTGTAAATTTTCCCAATAATTTGTCACATTTCCATGTTGTTTTTTTCCCTTTGGAAAGATAGTATAAAGGAGCGGAATCAATGGAAAGAGCTCATGAGTCTTGAAATACGGGTTCAAATCCCAGATCCGCCATCTCCTGACTTTGCACCCTTGAGCGAGGTGGCTAACTTTGCAAAATCTCCTTTTTTGTTTTCGTCTGTAAATTGGGCACAGTAACAACTATCTTGCAGAGTCATTGTTACTGTTTGAATAATGTGAATATAGACACTGACACTGCCTGGCAGATAGTAGGGTCTTCATACATGGCAGTGAATAGTATTTATTATTATTATTATTATTATTATTATTATTATTATTATTTAAGTACCTACTATGTGGGTCAGCCACAGTCTAATGGAAAGTGGAAAGAAAGCAGGGGGGGAATCTTTGTCACTGCCAACTTTCGTGTTCCTTGGACAAGTCAACATGACTGAGCCTTCATTTTTAACATCTTTAAAAGTGGGGGAAAATGCCGTTCTCCTCACTTAAAAACCAGAAAATTGGTATTTTGGAGAACACACTGGCCCAGATACTGTACTAGAAATGTAACCTCACATCTCACAACCCTGGACTGTTGCTCAGAGTTTACATGTAAGGAATCAGAATCCCAGAGAGGTTGACTAATTTAGCCAAAATCATGACACTAGTGAGTGGCAGGGTTGGAATCGGAGCCTGGATTTTTTTGACATATGTTTATACACCATTTATAAAATGAGATATCATATTAAAACTTGATAAGCACTAGGTTTGTTATGACTATTTTTGTCAAGCTCTCACTGATTATGTTATAAATACAGGCCTAGGTGATTGGGATACAAAGAAAACAGGAAATAAACCCTGACTTTGAGGGACTGAGACTCTCATAGGGACCTTGTGTTCTTTGGCACATAAAACTTGCCTTCCTAAAATAGAAATAATGTTCTGTTAAAAAAAAAGACATTTAAAAATGCAATTAGTATTTCATTAGGAGCAGGAGAAAATATAAAGGAGGCTACCCAAAGCACTGTGCAGATCAAATGAAAGAATATCTACAAAAGGAGCTTGGAAAATAAAACGCAGGCTTTAGACACAAAGTGTTGCTGTTCGTCTCTATTATTATTAAACACCACCGCTTCATCTATGGTGCTGTGATCCCTGCAGAGAGAAGACAGAAAGATGGTGCGCTCTGGAAGACAAGAAGAGCCATGGAGTTTGGAGGAAGACTCATCATGGTAATGTTCGCAGATTGTCTAAAACTCAGAGGTTCCTAAACTAAAACATAGGACCTTGGAGACAATTCATCCTTACGGCATTTGAAGCGTAGACCTAACGTATTTGAAAGGTTCTTAAATCATCTAGTTTGTCTTGGAAGGGTGGCGGTGGTATCCAGGGTACAGGTAAGTTTTATCTTTAAGAGAGGAAACTGAAGTTCCCTGGTGTGCTCAGAGTCAGATAGGAAGGGTGAGGGAGAGATCAGCTATCTCCCAGTTTGGTTAATGGGAGTGGAGACAAGAGTTAGAGCCAATCCTCCCCTTTACTAGTGATGCCACTATGGACAAGTGACACTGAAACTTTCAGAGCATCATTTTTTTTTCATCTGTAAAGAAGGTAGAAGGGTAGAGAACAAAGCATCAAGGGCGCCATTGGGATTGGTTTGGGGGAAAGTGAAATAGCGCGGACAAGGATACACCTGATACAGAATTGTGTTTCTTTCTACCATTTATGTCAGCTGTGGTTATGAATTTAACTCCTTCTTTACCCAGCGAAGGCAATTAAATGGCTCATGTTTTATCGGCTGGAAGGAAAGAAAGATTATATTTCCCTCTTAACTAAAGTAAAAGTGTAACCTGCTCCAAAGGCTGGGCTGATGGGCTTAATTTATGTATTTTCAGTAACCGTCACAATGCCTAGAACTTAGAAGCTACTACAAAAATATTTATGAAGTTGAAAATATCAGCAGGTTGTTAATAAAACTTTAAATTATCTCTCCATCTGCCCTATGCCATTTTCACAATAGCAGAATTATCAACCCAGTATCATTTCAGAGAATTCTGTTTCTGGTTTGCTTAAGTAGTTCCTATTGAGCCAACTCTCAAAAAGATAAAAACTGTGAACTCTGGACAAAAGATATTGGAACAACCCAACTACCTGAAGGCAATAGAGATTGGATAAAAGTGTACACAAGTTGGAAATGAGTCGATTCATGAACAAAGTGAAGGGACCTGGGTACATTGCCCTCCTGCCCCCTTTTCTAATAGCTGTCAGCCTGAGGGCAAACCCCAGTCTATGGCTTGTGGGGTGAATAGAGCAAGTGGTAAATGATATCTTACTGGCTTGAAGAAGAGAAAGTCCTGACAAGGAAAGGGTCAGAGAGGGAAAGCCCCAGATTCTAGTTTCTAAACTGTCTAAGTCTTTGACTGATCTCTGAATCATGCATGCACAGAAATTGACTTGACAAAAATAACAATACTCTCGAAAGGAACATAACAGAATCCAGATTCTTTATAACACATTTTTCATAATGTCTGGGATATAATCCACAAATAATTGGATGTATGAAGAAACAGAAAAACATCATCTATATATAAAAATACCCAAAATTATAACATTGTAATATGGAACTTATAATGTATGTAGATGTAACACATATTAGAACTATAGCACAAATGATACGGATTTCTATACTTCGTATGAAGTAGTACGATATTAACTTGAAGTTGGCTTTGACGGATTAAGAGTATATATTGTAATCGCTACAGCAAACGCTAAAAACATAATGCAATAGGTATGGACTAAAAGGGCAATAAATAAATTAAAATGAAATTCCAAATTATCTTCATTTGGTTCAGATACAAATTCCACTGTGGATGTTCAGACCCATCCAACAGCAGTCTCAGTTTATAACCACAGAACAAAAGGGTAGCAAAATCCAGATGTGAGCATCCAAAACAGCTCCCCAGAGACCTGACTCCTTCTGGCCTTAATGAGAACAAGAAGGAAAGAAATAGAATTCAGAAGGGACATCCCAGATTTAAGGATGTGAGCAAAACTGGGGACACATAAACAAAAACGGGCAGAGTCACTGGAGCTGGGAAATGTGTGAGAAGCTCAGGGGGTTGGTGCTTTAAACCTGATTTCTGCAGCTGGTTGCCCTGGGACTGAGAGAAGGCTGGTAAGACTTTGGGAGGTGAGTGCCAGTCACAGCCAACCATGACCAGCACTTAGGAGTAATCTGGGTAAACAAATGGCTAAGCATGTTGTTAACTACATTTCTAAGATACTGCTGGAAGAAAGAAAAGAGCAAAACAACATTCTTGACCCTCTTCAACCTGGTGTTTTTGCACCTGTGTTGGTCTGTTGCAAAGCAGGGGAAGTTGCACAGCGACTTGCCACCAATCCCTCAGTTTCTTCACAGACCACATACTCAATTAGCATACAATTTCCAAGTCAGCATTGGTAGTTTCAAAATCATTAGCTGTGACGGAATGAAGGTGTCTGAGAAGTCCATGCGAAGCCAGCCCCAAATTCTACATTATTTTTGTCTAAACAAGTTATCTTAATGCCTGAAGAAGTTTGGGGGATACGAATTAAACCAGGAACTTCAAACCATGTATGAACATATTGGAAACTCCTTCATGTAGTTTTCTAGAGTGTATATATCTGACTCAGTCCTAAAGGTAACCAAATCTTGCCCTGGTTCTGATTCAGCACCCATAAAAGGAGGAACTGCTAGGTAGAGTGAGATCATAACGCTTTACAAAAAAAATTATGATTTGAGGGTCGCCTTGGTGGCTCAGGCGGTTGAGTGTCTGACTCTTGGTTTCAGCTCAGGTCATGATCTCAGGGTCTTGAGATCAAGCCCCTCAGCAGCCTTCATGCTTGGTGGAGAGTCTCCTCGAGATTCTCTCCCTCTCCCCCTGCTCTTGTGCTCCCTCTCTCTCCAAAATAAATAGATAAATCTTAAAAAAAAAAAAAAGAATTATGATTTGAGAGAGAACTCCTTACTGGAGCTGGTAGGAGTGGGTGGAGAGGGTTGAGAGAAATAGTAAAACAAGAACGTGGATAGGGAACAAGCTGGTGGTTGCCAGAGTGGAGGGGTGATGGAAGGACGAATGAAACAGGTAAAGGGAATTAAGAGGTACAAACTTCCAGTTATAAAATAAGTAAGTCACGGGGATGAAAAGCAGAGCATAAGGGAATATAGTCAATAATATTGTAATGATGTATGGCGACAGGTGGAGACTACATTGACCATGGTCAGCATTTTGTAATGTATATAGTTGTTGAATCCCTATGTTGTACACATGAAACTAATATAATATTATGTCAACTACACTTCAGTGTAAAAAAAAAATAAACACACTATTCTGGAAGTTTCTACTAAAAAAAAAAATAACAGTGTGGGCCTTCAGATTTTCACGGAGGACACAAGAGATAAAATACGGGCTGGCTACATGGGCTATTGTATCATTGGGTTCTGTAAAGGACTAGAGTAGGTCTGGAAACCCTGGGTGGGAGATGCTATTGAGACCATGCTAGTGAATAGGAGCCCTGGGGTAAGGTTAGGTAAGTGGGGCACAAAATTTGACGGAGTGCCAAAAAAACCTCAAGAATCAAGAATCAGATAACCAAGAATTATTTTTATCAAAAATACAAATTTTAACATAATACTTATCAAATTTCATGAAAAAAATACAGATGATGTGAAAAGAAGAGGCACCTGCACCCCAGTGTTCATAGCAACAATGCCCACAATAGCCAAACAATGGAAGGAGCCGAGATGTCCTTCACCAGATGAAGAGATAAGGAAGATGTGGTTCATATATATGATGAAATATTACTCAGCCATCAGAAAGGATGAATACCTACCATTTGCATCAACATGGATGGAACTGGAGGGGATTATGCTACGTGAAATAAGTCAAGCAGAGAAAGACAATTATCAATAGATTTCATTCATATGTGGAACATAAGGAATAGCACAGAGGACCGTAGGGGAAGGGAGGGGAAACTGCATGGGAGGAAATCAGAGAGGGAGATGAACCATGAGAGACTATGGAGTTCGGGAACCAAACTGAGAGTTACAGAAGGGTGGGGTGTGGGGTAACCAGGTGATGGGTATTAGGGAGGGCATGTGTTGTGATGAGACTGGGTGTTATATGCAACTAATGAATTGTTGAACACTACACCAAAAACTAATGATGTACTATATGTTGGCTAATGGAACATAATTTAAAAAAAGAGAAAAAAATCCACGATGAACAAAATCTCAAAATTTTACAGAGAAACAAGCTGTTGGTATTTGCCTGTTTTATGACCCTGGGCTACTGTGCTGCGGGGATGTCGTTTCCCATTAGCCCCGGAGTCCTGGGTCTGCACGCTGTTGTATCCCCCTGGTGGGTATATGGTGGTTGATAATGCTGAGGCAACGAATTGGACATCGCACGACTTTATGTGTAGATCATCTTTTTTAATTGGAGAGCTTTCACCAGTGTTTCCACTGGGCTCAAAATCTGGGAGGATATTTTGGTCAGTGTACATAGGTGCGCACATCTTTCCTTTGTCTTTGGTTCCAACAGAGTGCGGGATGTGCTGTGAATGCCATGGAGTAGGGAATAGCCTAGAACATTTTTACTGAAAGTTTGCTTCACAGAGGGGCTTTTGAGCATTCAGTGTGAGTTGATTTACAACTGAGGGTCTGGGGAATAGCTGGCTGCAAATTCTTAAGAATGAGGACCCAGCACAAAGGAAACAGGAGGACTCCATGTGAAAATGGAGCCCAGACAGTGGAAAGAGAGCCCTGACTGAGGAGTCAGCCATTAAGCTTGGTCCTGCCACTGACTTCTCCTGTGATTGGCTGCATCAAACCCTTCCTGAGCCTCACCTTCCATACCAGTAAAATGAAGTGGTCTTCACGCTTGTTTCAGCTGGGGCCCCTTTCTCCAAATAAATCTTATGGGGCAGCTACAAGTAGAAGTAGGACTCATCTGGTTGAACTTGGGGCGTGAAACCAAAACCCTCACCTGTTCGGCTTTTCCTGATTCTTCACAGGTGCCTTTATGGAAATCTCCTCCACCATCTCAGGGCCTTCTAAGCATTGTGTGAAACACTGTAGCGGGGAAACATTGATGTCAATTCTAGTTCTAGCATTCTATTCTAGCCCTGAAGAAAGCTCTGCCTGTATTTGCATGTTGACAATTTGACTGTGAAATGTTTACTCATGTTAAGAACCCAGAGGAGCCTCCAGGCTTTGGATTGCACTTTTGGGTGTGCCCCGTTCTGTTTCTGGGCTCCTCTAGCCTGCAGGGCCCATGGAATTAGCAGAAGCATCAAGAGGATTTAGGCAGCCTTGCTATGGCCAGTACAATTATACAGTGGAGGGAGGCACACTGCCAGGATTTTAACATGAAGCAGGCACCCCTGGGAACATTGACAAATGACCAGGGGTTGTCTACACATGGCCAGGAGCCAGCAGCAGCCAGCTGGGCCTTACTTCCTGATGAATGTGACAGTTCCAGACCTCTGAATGTTCCAGAACTGAGAGTGAATGAATTCTAGTGGTTTTCAAAACAACAAGAGATCTTTGTCATCTTTCTTAAGATTGTTATCCTCTTAATTATTTTGGCTGTTATTCCACTGTTATGGATCTTCAAGGATGTAACAGCCTACTCTTAAAATACAGGTGGCAAGGAAGCAGCAGGAACTATAGAAAGGGAAGGAACCCCAGGGTCTGACAGATCCAAGTTGGAACCCCAGTTCTACCTCTTACTAATTGTATGATCTTGGTCTGGTGTTTTTTTTTTTTTAACTTTTCTGTACTTCAAATTCCTTGCTATACAATAGAAGTAAAGTGCCAAATAGGGTTGTTATGAGCACTATAAATGGACTACATGAATAAAATGCTATTAGTAGGTGTTAGCAGGTGCTCAGTAAATGTTCCCTTCCTCCCCCCCCCCAACTGTCATCTCCTTAAAGAAATAGGCCAAGAAAAATTTTATGTTTAATTCAACTCTGAGATCTGTGTGGGATGATGCTGATTATTTTTCTTTTTCTATGTCCCAAGTTTTCTATAGTAAATGATATTTTCTATAGTAAAGGATGTTTGAAGTGGTTAAGCATCTAAACAAAGTTGGGGTTTGGAAGCAGAATAGGATTTGTATTCTTGACAAAGTGCTAATTTCATTAACATATAAAGGGCTCCTAGATTTTAGCAAAAAGAAGACCAATAATTCAATAGAAGTATGAGTAAAGGAGAAGAATGGACGGTTCAGAAAATAGGAAATGCAAAGGACACTTAAACATGTAAAATAATGTTTATCATCACTCTGAGTAAGATAAATATAAATTCAAATTACACAAAGATACCATTTTTCACCAATCAGATCTGTAAAAATACAAGCTTGAAAATATGTTCTGTTGGCAAGGCTTTATGCAGGACAACCTAGTATGTTCACACGTATCAGAGATATACCCATTCCTGTGAACTCATATGAAAAGATCTCCAAGATACAAGTAACCAAGTAAGTTGTGTATGTTAGAGCATGAAAAATAACCTACCCTTTGCGTAAAAAGGAGACAAAAAGGAAAACCTATTTTTATATCATTTGCTTGATATGCAACAAAATCTGGAAAGATAGGCTAAGAAAAGTGGTGGGAACTGGGCTGATGGTGCAGGGTGGAAAGAAGACTTCTCATTGCATATACTTTGATACTCTGTTGATTTTTAATTTTTTGAATGTAACCCCAACTTAAAAATATTTTCAATAAAAAAGATAAAACCTGCTAAAAAGAGAAGATGGAGAATTTTGTATAGGCAATCAATATTGACTGACATAGCATGAATTAATTTCTAATCAAATTAAAAAACAAATAAAAAGATTAGAGACAACCATCTCCCAATATAAGGAACTTTAGTCCTGACACACAGTGGGTAGAGCAATCTTTTAATTTGCTATAATTCTGATTCTGCTAGAAGGTTTATCAATACTTTACCAATGCCACATTCCATCAGTACATTATTCTTATAACTTTTTCTAAATCTACGGACTTTCTATAACATAACGTCTATTCATAAGAATGCCTATTTATTATTATTAAAAAATAATAGTGCATCATAATTCTATCACTCAGAATAGTAGTGGCTTCAGAATTTTTGTGTTGGAAGAGCTTAAAGACAGTGGATTGAGTGGAAGTTGACAACTAGGGAGGTGTGTTGAAGTTTTATTTGTGAAACATTTTCTTTAAATTGAGTCATGGTGAGTCTTCTCAGCTGGTTCCACCCCCAGGCAAGTCACCCCCAGTTTTCAAAGTACCCAAGCTGATAGCATGGAGCACAGAGACAAACTGTTCCAGAAAAACCTTGCTCAAATTGTAGATTTTAAAGAAAAGAAATGATTGCTGTTGTTTTCAGTTACTAAGTTTGGGGTGGTTTGCTACACAGATCTCAGATCTGTTTTACCCAGCTAGTGTATGCATCCTCCAGCTGCTGTGAGTGTAGACTGCTAACAGTTTAAAGATGCTCCCTTTTCCAGAGAACTGTCCTGGAGTCACAAGGGAGGTTATGTCTAGCACTCTCATCCCAGGGCCAACCTGTAGCCAATGACTAATTGGTAAAAAAAAAAAAAAAAAAAGGTGGTCCCCTTTCCTCAAGGCAGAATTGACTCTGTGGTGCAATTCACACTCCAGTGTTTCCGGTGGGGTGAAGTTAAACCTAGATCCCCAATGAAGCCACATCCTTGTCTCCTCCTTTCCCTGCCCCATCCTCTTCTCTCTCTCTCTTTCTCCTGAGAGCTCCTTCAGGAGAAATCCTTGTGCTGTAATCCTTGTCTCAAGCTCTACATCAAAGTTCCTGACTTGAAACAGGCACTAATGGAAGTTTTAAGAAGTGTAGGGGAGAAATCTTTCTAAGCCATCTCTTGGTGCCTCCACTGTCCAGAGATACCTTTGTCAATATTTTGGTGTACATGAAATTATCTGGTAACTTGCAGAGTATCTAGTACATTCCCTGGCAAATAGTAAGAACTCAATAAACACTAGCCATTATTATCCTATTCCTTCAGTGCTTTTTCTGTATTTAATAATCATATCTATTTATTAAGCACATACCATGTGTCAGGTACTGTTCAAACATATTTCATGTATAACTCAATTAGTCCTACAGCAATCCTATCTAGTGATTACTGTCATTTCAAACAAGGCTGCTGAGCCCCAGAGAATTTCAAAACCTGATCCAAGGATGGACACCAAAACAGTGGCAGAGTTGGGTAAGTTATATATGTCTGCATTAGATTTTAATCATCATGTCCCTGATAACCTCTTTGTGGCCAATTGCTGCAGTGTGGGGCTGGATGTTTTGCTGTGTTAAAGAACTGCGAGCGTGCGGAGTAATTCACTCCAGCTGTGACTATCTCCACCCTGTCATGGGAACTGCCCTCCTCATAATCTCAGATGGTCTCTTTTCCTGGAATGGCCACCGTCGTTTAAGAGTTACATCAAATCTTATCTTTCTGTGTAGTTGGCCCTGATTTCTGTTGTACTTGCTCATCTCTTCTGTAATGACCTCCTATAGCTCTTTGCTGGATGTCCAAGTCATTTTGGTCCCTAACAATTTCCAGCCACCACTGGCCCTGACACATTCCTTTTTAATAGAGGTTGTTTACCGGTAGATCTGTTTCCATTAGCTAGACTACAAGTTTGTTTGTTTGTTTTAAAGATTTTTTTATTTATTAGAGAGAGAGAGATGAGGGGGAGGGGCAGAGGGAGGGGGAGGGAATCTCAAGCAGACTGAGCACGGAGCCTAATATGGGGCTTGATCTCATGCCTTGAGATGATGACCTGAGCCGAAATCAAGTTGGATGCTTAACCAACTCTACCTCAGTCTAGGTATCTTTAGACTGTAAGCATTTTAAGGACAGGATCAAGACGTACTTATTTGTTATTTCTCTGGTATCTTATCTAGTGCTTGGCACAAAGTAGATTCTTAATAAAAATCTGTTGATTGAATAAATGAACCCACATAATATTTCATGGGTGTGTGTGTTTCCTGTCTTTTTGTCTGGATTGTAAGATTCTCAGGCCCAGACCTGCTTTTCAATGTCTTTTGTGACCTTCATGTTTAGCAAGTGGTAGGTCCAGGGCAGAAATTTCATGAAACTGAATTGGAATTGTCTGCCCTAAAGGACTGGTCCCACTTCACTCTTGCTCTGGGAAAAGGCAGCTCTCTGTCAAAGGGAGTCAGTCCCATGTAACATCCTCCATGGAATGAGAGAAATTTTTAATCTCTGAATTTGTTGCATGGCCAGCCCTATGTGTGCTATTATTTCCATAACTCTGCATGTGACCAAATGTCCTTGACTTGACCTTGTGGGAATATGTAAACCATGAGATTCAAAGAGGGATGTTTGTGGGAGGAGGGGATCATGTGATGTGGAACAATCTTTATTTGCAATTCCCTGACTCAGGAGTGATTTCTGAGAAGTGGCAAGAGGTGACTCTACAGAGAGCCTTGCTGGCCTCTACAAAGACAAGAATTTTTATGGGGATGGCACTCTGCCAGCCTGACAGGAACTAGAAAACAAAGGGGCAGCTGACTCCAGGTCCCATCCTGACCAGCACCAGCTTTTTATAGGCTAGTTTTTAGCATGAAACTAAACTCAACTCTCCTTCAGGAGTTGAAAGTTGAGCTAAAGGAATGCTGGAATGTCCACTTGTACTGGAAGACCAAATTCACTTGTTTCTATTAATGAAAACTAATTTTTAAAATGCATCAAAGAGCTTACAGATCAAAGTATCTCAATGCACACTTTTTCATTGAGAACTATCTGACCCTCCCCAAGTTTATCTATTATATAAGCATACATGATCAATGTTGGCATTTGTTCAAAGAAATATGTATTTATTTTCAAAGAATAGGAAAAAAGCAGTGAGGTACAGGGGATTTAGGAAAGTTCCTTATGCTTTGGAGAAATGTCAACCTTGATCTTCAGATGGGGTGCCCAAATAGCTTCATGTTCAATCTCAAGGTCATTATGTGTACACATTGCTTTAAGCCAGAAAAGATGAGGGCTCTTTGGGTTGGGGTCAGGGTTGGGATATGGTAAGGAGAAATTCTGGGCACCCACCGCTGGAGGAAGTGCTTGTTCGCTGTTAATTTTATTTACTTAAGAGGAGAAAAAGAAGTCCACATGTCTCTTTGAAGCCCTGTGGGACTGTTTTCACTGTGAGCACACAGAGAAAGCCCGTGATTGTTCCTGGAATGCTGGTCTCACCATTTATTGTCCTTGGAATAAAGCCTGCTTTGCATTTGGGATAAAGATTCATTCATTCCTGTGCCAAGAAATAAAGAATTCTATTGTCTTCTTGCCCAAATTGTTCCAAGACAATCTTTTTTTTCTGAGACCGACAAGCCCGGATAGCATCTTGCTTGGCTCCTTGATCTGGTCTCCAGAGGAGATGTTGTGCCCTTTTTCTGTCAGAACTTTTCCACCACAATACCATTACACAGAGCAGACCTGTTTCCCTCGGTACCAGGAGGCTTGCTCCTTTCACAAGGATCCCTGACAACCTCTGGGGATTGCCAACCCGGACTTAACTATAATTCTCCACCAGAAGAACGGTTATGTCACTTGAAAAGACAGAATGATGATGAACCCTTGGTGGCTGCTGACTCGATCTATAGGGAGAAATGAGTGTAACTTTTTTGCGGGCCGTGACACGCTTCATCCCAGAATATTCCTTGATTACCAGCAAGAATAAAGGCAGATTTAATTAAAATGAACATAGAAGTGTGAAAAATAGAGGGCAAGAAATTTGAAGTAGGTTGGTTATCTCTTCAGAGGAAAACCACCCCCAGGTGGGCCTAAACAAATTCCTTTTTCATGTCTCACAGAATGTTCTTGTTCATTTAGAGGGTTTAATTCCAATCATCATGACAGTGGTCATTTGTCACTTCTACATCTGCCCTCCTAAACCTTCCCCACTCCCCTCAAACCTTCCTCTGCCAGCAGACCTACTGGCCCCCGATCTGTCAGAGGGGGTGGAGGCTGTCCTCCACTGCATGCCTCCCTCCCTTCCTCCAGTTTCAGACAAAGGCAGCCTTTTCCCAGTGTACTGCTGGTCCCTCCTCCTGTGCTCGTCATCCAAAGGGTCTCCTCCAGGAGCTTGTTCCAAGTTATTTCTTCTCTGTATTTCCTGTCCTGTTCTCTATGAACTGGTCCATTCCCGTGTCCCATGCAAATGCTCAGGTCTCTCTTATCTTTTACAAACACTCTCTCTTAACCTATGTCTTTCTCCCCTTCTTACCCCATCCTTCCCTTTCTTTTCCCTTCCCTTTCCAGATAAGATCCTACAAAGGATCCTTTATATTTGTCATTTGTACTTCTAACTACATTTAGCTACTATACTTTTCATGACTGTGGTTTCCACTTTAAACCCTCAACCTCCCCTACAATGACAACTTTCCCTGGCCCAGCCCACAAGTCCAATAAAATGGTCTGGTATAGAGCATTCGACACTGTCTAATTGCTAGCGGCAAAGGACTCCTTTAGCCTCACCTTGTTGGACTTTTATATAACACTTGTCTCCATTAATCACTCCTTTCTTCTTGAGATTCTGCTTTCGGTTTCTATGACACCAGCACCTTCTAATTCTTCTCTCTCTCTCTGACGAGTCCTCTCCAACCCCACCCTCAAATACTGATGTCCTTTATGGTCCCTGGGTTTTGTCCTTTCTTATTCTTTTCTGGTAATTTCTTCCTATGTCCATGGTTCTACCATCTGCCTGTGTACTGAATACCCCCATATTTATATCCCCACCCTCGGATTTTCCTCTAAGTTCTAACTGCTTCCTTCAAGGTCTCTTCCCCTGGATGTCACATATAGACAGCTCAAACTCAACATAGCCAAAATTGCCCTTATCTTTCCTCTAAAGCCAGTTCTTCCTTCTCTACCCCCATCCAGGAAATGATAGTACCGTCCACCTATTTATTCAAGTCAGAATCCTGTGTGTGGGAGAGGTCATCCGAGCTTCCTCTCTTTCTTTCATTCTTATAGCCAACCAGTTGCCAGTGTTGTAGACTGGACCTCCTCAGCATCTGTGATATGTCTCTGTTGCTGTCCTTTATCCCAACTCCTGACTTCCCTGGATTATTAAAATGCTCTTACTTTCAGTTATTTGCCCCGTAGTCCAACTCCCACAAACCAGCTGAAGAGAATTTCCTTCAGTAGCTCCCTATTGCTTGGAGGATGAGGTCCATACTCCTTAGTGCGCCCAATAAAACCAGATGTCATGTCACCCTGGGTTTCTGAAGGTTTGCCTCTCACCTGTACCTCTTATGTTCCACTCCCCACACGGACACATCTATACAGACACCCTCTTTTCACTTTGTCCGATACTCTTTCTTCTTGGACTTTCCTTACTCATTTCCTTACTCGTCCATTCTCTCTACCCTCAACCCACTTCAATGCCACGTTATCTACACAGCTGTTTTAAGACCCCACTCCAGGGTTATTCCACCTCTGAATGCTAGGAGGCTTTTCTGGACTCTCCTACCTCCAGGTACAACAGTTCTTGCTCTGAGTCTCGTGGCGCTCTGTACATTCTTCGTCCACGGAATCTCTAGCCCTTTATTACCAACGTTGCTTCGGCACTTACTACAGTGCGAGAACTGAATAAACATTTCTTTGAATGAATGAAGGAAGGAAGGAATGATTAAACTCTTACCACTTCTAGTTGGACAAGTGTAACTTACAAATCTCAAGTATTAACAACTGAGGAGTTTTCCCCTGGAGAATAAATCTGCAATGAGAAAGGAAATAAAGCCATTTGGCTCACCCAATATCTTTAATAATCAAGAATATAGATTTTCTCTTATCTACCATTTCTGAGGTGTTTACTGAGTGTTAGGTAGCACAGAAACATTCCCTGCGTTAGTCAAAATTGAAACAGCTCTGTTGGGGTAAGTGCTTTTACTGTTCTTTAATATTTAAAAAATAAAATGAGTTTTTGGTTAGAGAACACTTTAGCAATTTGCATTTCAAAGTTTTGCAAATGGATTTGTATTGGACTTTTCTGTACTAGCAACACAACCAATTTGAATGTGGAGTGAGCTATTTTACTTTCTGTCCACACAAGTGCACTCACTGGTAGCTGTGAGGAACACATCCGCAGGTCAACCTGTGTCGAATATTTGCCTACAGGTGGCAGAGGAAAGACACATCATACCTACTATTATTTACTGAGCATTTACTCCGTACTCAGGACCTTCTCCCTATCATTTCATTTAATCTTTACAACCACCTCTGGATGCAGGAGTTCATTTATAAAAGAAGAAACTGAGACTCTACGTATACCAGTCAGTACAAGGATTCCTGCTCAGCAGCGGGTCTTTATCAAAGGGTTTTGGTGATGTCTATGTACAGAGTAGGGTAAGGAGGCATAGGGGCTTGTTTGTGAAACCTTGCCAACCACTGGCCTCTAGAACTGGCCAATCATCCTGAGTCTTCCTCTGCCCTGGAACTTTCATCCTTCTACAGCCACCCAGCATAAAGACCCGGTTGTAGCATTCTACCGTGATTCTTACATCACTAGTTTTCATGCCCGCTGACTACCTAGGTGTCAATATGTTTCATTCTCTCGAATTCAACATCTCCGAAATTCAACTGGAGTCAGATGTTTTCAAGATCAGATACTAATCTTCCAATCTTACCAACTAATCTATGTTAATAAGTAATTGGAGGAGGGTTAGAGAATCTCTGTTTTTCCCATTCATATTGAGAATTTATAGTAAGTGTGTTCTTGAAACCATGTCATACCGTGCCAGTGTTATTCACCCAAAAGATGGGTCTTAGGTAAATTTCAAGGTATGACGTGGGGAAGGATCACGGCATGGCTAGCTCGAAGATATGCAATTTTAGGGAAGTATGAGGGCTTGAGTTGGGAAAAAGCCTCACATTAGCTAGAACAGTGCTCTTCAATAGAAATATAATGTTAGCCCCATAGTTACATATGTAATTTAAAACTTTCTAGGAACCAAAGAATAAAAAGGTGAACTTAATTTTAACAACATAGTTTAGCTTAATTGATTTAAAATATTGTTATTTCAATGTATAATCAATATAAAAAGCATGAGGTATTTTACGATTATTTAGTACTTAGCCTTTGAAATCTGGTGTGTATTTTACATGCTGGACTAGCCACGTTCCACGTGGTCTGTAGCTGGAGGCTACCCTATTGGAAAGCGCAGCTCTAGAATCCCAGGGTAGAAAGAAAACTGAAAGTTATCAAATCCTTCAACTCTTTGAGGGCTGAAATCCATGGGAAGCTTCTAGGCTAAGTGAGCACATCTTGTAACAGAACTGATTCCCAACATTGGGATGCTCTGACCTCTAGCCAGCTTTTGGACTCTGATCTCCCAGGTTTAGAGGGAACAAACCTAATACCCCTTTCACAGGAGAACCTTTCAGCTACCTTAGGAAGACCAATGTGATCCCTGAATTTGTTCTTTTGGGAAGCTTTCCTAACGTTTTCAACTGCTCTCTGTGTGAAATGGAGGATTTCCAGAGTCAGAGGGCATAGGACATGTTTATCTCTTAAGTGCTTTCCAGTTCAAATGTTCTATGTCTCCAAATATTTAGCTGCTAACTTAAAGGCTCTGTATTAAGTAGAAGTGAAAAACTTCAAAGGAAGAAATAGGCCAAGTAAATTGATGAGTCATGCATTCCTGTCCATATGTTTTGGGACCTAGAACCAATTAAAAGGGAAAATTGTGATTTTTCTGTGTAAGTCCACAGCTGTCCCTTGCTATAGTTTTTAACCCTCCGTGTGATGGCCTTTTCTCTTTTGGATCATTATAGCCCTTCACCTGGTCTACCATTTAATCTCTCCCTATGCCATCTACACATTAGAGCCCAACTCCAAAATATCTCAGAAAATAACGTGTGAGTGGTCATTTAGTAGTGTTAATTCAAGCTACTGAGTTTCTCACCTAAAGATAATTGCAATTAAAACCTTATCTCTAATTACAGGTATTGGAGAGGCAGGAATCTTTCTCATTCATGAAATCATTGGTAGAGATTTAGCTATACCTTATTTTAAGCAAAAGATCATATTTAAGTCTTGGTTCATCTTATAGATTGAACAGATAGCATGCCTTAAGCAGAACATCCTTTCTTCCTTCACTTTATCTAAGGCTCTTATTTATTTATTCAACAGCTGATAGATTATAAAATGGTCACCACCCCCAGATTATGGTAAATCCAACAGAAAGAACTCAATGAAGAACTAGGGATGGATTTGCCCAAATTCTTCATTGCTACTGGAAAAACAATTGACATTATTATGGTGAACCCAAAGATGGAGGGACCCTTAGAGTTGGAAATAGGAATCACATGGTCCCGTATCCTAACTGAAATAGTGGCAAATTTTTGCCAAATGCATAAAGGATATACTTTGTTTTCTGTAAAATCGATGAATTCAGGACAATTTAACACATAAATTCAGGGAAGACATATAAAAGCATTTATTAAAGTTGATTATAAAATCTTTTTGACAATACAGTCTCTTAAAGGACTTTAAGAGATAACTTTTTTTTTTTAAGATTTTATTTATTTATTCGACAGAGATAGAGACAGCCAGCGAGAGAGGGAACACAAGCAGGGGGAGTGGGAGAGGAAGAAGCAGGCTCATAGCGGAGGAGCCTGATGTGGGGCTCGATCCCATAACACCGGGATCACGCCCTGAGCTGAAGGCAGATGCTTAACCGCTGTGCCACCCAGGCGCCCCAAGAGATAACTTGATTTACAAAACACAGTTTACCTTTTCAGAAACACGTTTTTTGAGCAGACTTAGACCTACCATTAGTACTTATTTGTATATATTCTTACATCCCAGAATTAACATTCAGAATGCTCTAGCCAACCCTCTCAACATCAAGAACTTTTTGAAAAACAGTCCAAGAAGGCAGAGATGTAAATAAAAGGAGCTGGAGAATAGTTTTGAAAGAGAAGGGATGTGATAAAAATAGGGCAAAAGGATTTGTTCTTTTACTCTCCAGCCCTTTTCCAGAAGGGGGGAGAAAAAGAGGATGGTGGTAAATAACACTCTCAGATTGTGTTTTCCAAAGATGGCCACAACATCTCCAGTTCCACCTGCCTTTCTGTAATGTGACCTTGTTATGCCCTCATTAATAGGTGGAGTCTAATTCCCCTCTACTTGAATGTAGAATGGTGTTATGACTCATTTGGAACCCACAGAACTGGGTAGAAGTCAGCTTGCATGACTTTTATTTGTTGTTTGCTTTCTTAAAAACTTAGTGGATACTATATTTACCTTGCATTGTTGCATGATGTGTACATTTGATTTTTTTTAATTAACCTTTTTATTTTCATATAATTGTAGAATCAGTAGAGAATTCCAGTATATTGTTACTCCTAATGGTAACTGTAAACACATTGCAAAACTACAGTTCAGTGTCACAGTTCAATACAGATATTGACATTGATACAGTCAAGATACAAGACATTTCTATCACCACCACGATCACTAATGTTGACTTTTATAGCCACATCTATTTCCTTCCCATCCACACCTTCTTAAGCCCTGAAAAACACTCATCTGTTCTCCATTTCTATAACTGTGACTTTTCAAGGATGTTATGTAAATAGAATTATATGGTATATAATCTTTTAGGATTGGCTTTTTTTGCTCAGCATAATTCTCTGGAAATTCACTCAGAGGTGTTGCAGGTATCAATAATTTGGTTCTTTTTATTGCTGAGAAGTATTTCATGGTAGGATGCAACACAGTTAGTTTAACCATTCAGCTGTTGTAGGACATCTGAGAGGTTTCCTGTTGGGGGCTCTTATGAATAAAGCTGTTATGAACATTCGTGTACAGCTTTTTGTGTGAACATTTGTTTATACAAATGTCCAGGAATGCAATTGCTAGTATATAGAAATACAACTGATTTTACTTGGGGATTTTGCAAATTTGCTAAATGTACATATTAGTTCAAACAGTTGTGGGGGGTGTGTGTGTGTGTGTGTGTGTGTATTTTAGTTTCCTTGGGCTTTTCTATGTAGGCGGTCATGTTATCTACAAATAGGGACAGCTTTATTTCTTAATTTCTGGTCTTATACCTTTTATTTCCTTTATTCCCCTTTTGCATTGGCTAGAACTTCCAGCATCACGCTAGCAAGAGTGATGAGGGTGGATATCCTTGCCTTGTTTCTGATCTTAGGACAAAAGCACTGTTTTTCCCATTAAGCGTGATGTTAGCTGAAGGCATTTTGTAGAAGTTCTTTATCAAATTGAGGAAATTCTCTTTATTTTTAGTTTTCTAAGATTTTTTTTTTCTATCATGAATAGATGTTGAATTTTGACCTGTTTTTCTGCATCCATCGATATGATCATTTGACTTTTCTTCTTTCACTTGTTAATATGGTAGTTTACATTGATTTTTCAATATCGAACTGGTCTTGCATTCTTGGAATAAGCTTCACTTGGTCATGGTATATAATTCTTTTTATATATTGTTAAATTTTATTTGCTAATATTTTGTTAAGGATTTTTGTCTAAATTCATGAGATATATTGGTCTATAGTGTTTTTTTTTTTTTAATTCTGTGTTTGTCTGGTTTTGGTATCTGTGTAATAAACAAATTGAGAAATATTCCCTCCTCTTCCATTTCTTGGAAGAGACTGTATAGAATTTATGTTAATTCTTCTTTAAACATTTAGTAGAATTCTCCAGTGAAAAATCATCTAGATCTGGAGACTTTTCTTGGTAGTGGTGGTGGGTAGTTTCTAAATTGCAAATCCAATTTCCTTAATAGTTATAGGGCTATTCAAATTGTCCATTTCAAATTGGGTGAGTAGTGATGATTTTTGAGAAGCGGTCCATCTCTTCTAAGTTGTCAACTTTATGTTTACAGTGTTTGTAGTGTTATATTATTATTCTTTTGTTACTTTTATTATTCTTTTAATATTTGCACTGATATCCCGTTTCATTCCTAGTATTGGTAATTTGTGTCTTCTCTTATTTTTTAAATCAGTCTTGCTACAGGTTTGTTAATATTTTTGATCTTATCGGAGAACCAGATCTTTGTTTCTTTGACATTATTATTTTTGTTTTTAGTTCCATTGATCTATGCTCTTATCTTTATTATTTCCCTCCTTACAATTAATTGCTTTGGTTTATTTTGCTTTTCTTTTCCTAGATTTTTGGGATGGGAGCTTAGAATATTGATTTGTGATTTTTCCACTTTTCTAAGGTATGCTTTTACTGCTATAAAATTCTCTGCACTGCTTTCACTCTGTCCCACAAGTTTTGACATGTTATCTTTTTATTTTCATTCAGTTTAATGTATTCTTTTACTCCCTTGAAAACTCCCTCTTTGAACCATGGATGTTTCAAGATATATTGTTAGGTTACCAGAAGTTTGGAGATTTTCTTGTAATTTTTCTGTTATTGATTTCTAGTTTGATTACATTGTGTTTGAAGGCCATTTTCTGTATGGTTTCAATTATCCTGAATTTTTCGAGATCTGCCTTACTGTTCAGGGTATGGGTTATCTTTGTGTATGTTCTATGGGCACCTGAAAAATGTGTATCCTACTGTTGCAGAGTGGAGTGCTCTATAAATTTTGATTAGTTCCTGTTGGTTGGTAGTGTTGAGTTCTTCTAGATCCTTGTTGCTTTTTTGTCTAGTTACCCTATCAGTTGCTAAGTAAAAGGTGTTAGGGTGTTGAAATCTTCCAATATAATTGTGGATTTGTCCATTTCTCCTTTTAGTTGTTACTTCACATACTTTGCAGCTCTGTTCTTTGGTCCTTAGACATTTAAGATCACTGTTTGCTGGGGGGTTAACCTTTTATCATCTGGTAAAGCTCTTCTCTGTCCCTGATAATTTCTTTTCTCTGAATTTTACTTTATCTTATATTAATATAGACACTCCTGCTTTTTTTTTCTGCTTAATATTTCTATAATATACGTTCTTTTACTTTCAACCTGCCTATATGATTATGTTTTGAGGTCAGTTTCTTGTAGATAGCACGTATTTGGGTCATGATTCTTACTACATTCTGCCAATCTCTTTTATTTGCTGTTTTCAGACCATTTATATTTAAATTAATATATTGATATGTTAGGGTTCAAGCCTACCATTTTATTTTTGGTTTTCTGTTTATTCTCTGCCTTATCATTTCCTGTTTTCTTTTTTCCTGACTTCCTTTGGGTTACTTGAATATTTTTATAATTCTATTTTTAGTTATTTATGGCGTTTTTGAGTGTGTCTCCTTGTAGAGCTTTTTTAGTGATTGTGTTAGGTGTATGTATACACAACACATCTACTACTGTAGCTGTTTCACCAGCTGGAGTTAAGTGTGGAAGCTCTACTGCCTCTTATGTCTCTTTACCCACTGCCATGTATAATTGTCTCAAATATTTCCTCTATATCCATTTAGAACTGCATTAAATAACAGCATAATTTTTGTTTCAACATTAAAATATTTTTGAGTTTAGAAAACTCAAAAGAAGAAAAGTCTATTGTATTTATGCATATTTTTGCTTACCAGAGTCTTTCCTCCTTTTTGATGCTCCCAAGTTCCTTCTTTGATTGTTTTCTTTCTATTTAGAGAATTTCTTTTAGCCATTTTTTTAGGGTAGGACTGCTATTGATAAATTTTCTTAGTTTTCTTTAATCTGAGAATGTCTTGATTTGCTCTTCACTCTTGAAGGATATTCCTTTTGGATATAGAATTCTTTTGTTTCAAGACTTGAAAAATGTCTCCTTCTAGTCTCATAGTCTCTGATGAGAAATCAACTGCCATTTAATTGTTTCTTACTATAGGTAAAATATCATTTTTCTCTAACTGCTTTTAAGATTTTTGCTATGTCTTTAGTTTTCAGATATTTGAATTTGATGTGCCTTGGTGTGGATTTCTCTGGATTTATCCTATTTAAGATTCACTCAACTTCTTTAAATTGTAAATTTATGTTATTTGTCAAATTGGGACGTTTTCTGTCATTATTATTTTAAGTACTTTTTCATCCCTGCCTGCTTTCTCCTCTCCTTCTGGGACTTCAATGACTCCAATGAATATTAAATCTTTTGTTATAATGCCATAGGTTCCTGAGGTTCTGTTCATTGTTTCTCCAGTCTATTTTCCCTCTGTTGTTCAGATTCAGTAATTTCTATTGTTCTATTTTCAAAATCATTGATTCTTTCTCCTGTGCCTTCTATTTTACTGTTGAACTCATACTTGGAGTTTTTCCCCCCGTCTTATTGAGAAATAATGGACATATATCACTGTATAAGTTAAAGTCATACAGTATGATAGTTTGATTTCCAAGTATTGTGAAATAAGTACCCCCCCAAAAATTCCGCTAGCATCCATTTTTTTACATAGGTACAATAAAAAGAAAAAAGAGAAAAAGGAGAAAAAATACTTATGATGAGAACTCTTAGGATTTATTCTCTTAACAACTTTTCCTGTATATCATACAGTAGTGTTAGCTGTAGTCCTCATGTAGTACATTACACCCCTAGTATTTATTTATCTTATACATTGGGTTTTTATTTTGGTTATTTGACTTCTCCATTCTAAGATTTCCATTTGCTTCTTCTTTATGTCTTCTATTGTTTTGCTGAGACATTTTACTTTTTAATTTATTTAAACATGTTTATAATTGCTTATTGAAACGTTGTTATTATAGCTGCTGTAAAATATTTGTCAGGTAATTCTAACATCTCTGTCATCTCAATGTTGGCATCTATTGACTGGTTTTTTAAATTTACTTTATATCATCCCAGTTCCTGGTATGACAAATGATTTACTACTGAAAACTGGACATTTTGAGCATTATATTACAAGACAATAGAACTTACTTAAACCTTGTGTTTTAGCTGCCTTTTTCTGACATGGTTCTAGCCGAGAAGAGGAGCCCCTCCTTATTGCCCTATAGAAGTCCAGGTTCCCCACTTGGTTTTTGTTGACACTCAGGTGAGGGGCTCCTTGTTACTCTGGCTCCCCATGAAGCTACCACTGATACCTCCCTGGCTGACAGGGGTAGGATCGCCTTGTTCCTGTTTCCAATGTGGCGTCTACTGACACCATGGGGGGGGGTGGTCTCATTACAATTGGGCACTGGTGAAAGTCCTGACTCTACACTGTACTTCCTCTGACACCCCCCTACAAGAGAAGGTAAGCAATGTCTCATTACTGCCACTACCCACGTGTCTCTACTGACACCAGTGGGACAGGGAACAGGGACTTATACTACCTGGCAGGAATAATGTCCCAGTTCCAGACTCAGCTTTCTCTGACACTATGTTGGCAGGAGTTTTTGGGTGCCTCATTACAGCCTGGTGACAGTGGAAGACTAAGCTCCCATTCTGCCTTTGCTGGCATGGATTTGAGGTAGGACCAGTTTTTCTGCTATATTTGCCTGCAACAGAATGATTATTGTTTAAAGGTTTTCTGCCTTGCTAGTTTCCCCTTTTTCTGGGGCTTTCTTTGGGGCTTTTCGTGATTACATCTATTAGCATTCCTGGATTATCAGCTTCTTTAGCTCCACGTCTGGGACATATAAAACAAAAAGAAAACACAGGGGACTCAGCAACATGTCATGTTTTGGGTCCAGAGGTCCCTAGTGGGTCTGCCTTCTTCTCTTCACCTTTCAGGGCCTTCTTATGTTTGTTTTATGTGTATTATCCAGGATTTTTAGCTGCATAATGCTATAGACTGAATGATGTATCCCTCCCCATTCGTATGTTGAAACCCTAACTCCCAATGCTATGGTATTTGAAGATGGAGCCTTTAGAGGTAATTAAGTCATGAAGGTGGAGCCCCTGTGATGGGATTAGTGCCCTTATACAAAGAGACACAAGAGAGCTTGCTTCCTCTCTCTTTCTACCGTGTGAGACACAGTAAAAACAAAACAAAAAATAGAAGTGTCCATCTACAAACCAAGAAGAGTGTCTCACCAGGGACCAAAATTGGCCAAGACCAAAGGCCAAAGGCCAAAACTGGCCAAGACCAAGGCCAAAGACCTTGATCTTGGACTTCCCAGATTCCAAATCTCTAAGAAATAAACTTCTGTGTTTAAGCCATCAGGTGTACAGTACTTTCGTTGTAAAAGCTGAAGCTAAGACACATGACTTTTGAGGCCAGTTCAGAAAAGGCTGTGCATCTTCTGCCTGGCTATCTTGGGATGCTTGCTCCATCTACTCCGAGTCCCCCGTACTGGGGAGGCCACAAGTAGACACTCCAGTCAAGCACCACAGCTGAGCTCCTAGCTGACATCCAGTATCCAGTGTGAGCCACGGAAGTGAGCTCTCTTAGCTATCCAGCCCAGACAAGCCCTCTGATACTCGTAGCCCTAGATAATAATATCTCATTGCAAGTGACTGAGAAATTACTTAGAATAACTCAGCTGCACTATTTCTGAAATCCTTGCTCACAAATGCATGAGTGAAATAATTGCTTATTTTTTTATACCTCCAAGTTTTGGGGTAATTGGATGAACAGCAATCATAACCAGAATACTATTTTATAGAAGGAAAAATTGAAGCAATTGAGATTATTTTACTTTCTCAAAGGTCTTTGGCGGTTGTTTTCTATTACTGCTAAAACAAATGACCACAAGTCTAATGACTTAACACTCATTTATTATCTCACAATTCTGTAGGTTATAAGTTTGATATGGGTCTTATTGGGTTAAATTGAACGTGTTGACAGGGCCGTATGCCTTAATGGAGGCTTTGGGTAAGAATTCACTTCCAAACTTATTTAGGTTGTTGGCAGAATCAAGTTCCTTGTGGTTGTAGGACCGAGGTTTATATTTCCTTGCTCGCTGTCAGCCAGGGGATGGTCTTTGTTCCTAATGGCTGCCCAATGCCTTCTCATGCTTTCCACCATTTCCTAGAGGCCCCTCTATAGTCCCTGCATTTGAGCCCCTACATCTCAGAATCAGCAGTGTTGTGTCCGTCCCTCTCACACTTCAGATCTCTCCCATTCCCCCTTCTTTTTTTTTTGATTTTACAATTATGTATTTTATTTAAAAGGCATAATACAGCATGCAACATACTCTCGTGTTGTATATATAATATGAAATAACTTAAATCAATATGTAATTAATATCCTCTGTAGCTTGGTTCTCTGTAATACAGTTTTAGCAAACTTAGTAGACAAAAACCCACTCCCGCTTCTGCTGCAGCCCTCTTGCTTTCTCTTTTGTTACATATCTCTTCTGCTTCTAGCTGGAGAAAGTTCTCTGCTTTTAAGGGTTTATGTGATTTGATTGGGCTCGCCCTCATAATCCAGGATGATTTCCTTATTTTAAGGTCAACTGCAAAGTTGACCTTAAACTTAGTTATGTTTACAGAGTTACTTTGGTCACTTAAGGTAGTATATTCATAGGTTCTGGGGATTAGGGCATGGATATGTCCAGGGTGAAAGGGGGACATTATTCTGCCTACCACAACAGTCAACTAGAAAGGAAAATAGAACTCAGGTATACTAGCTCTCACCATTTGTGTCTACGAATTTCTGTAGGGCAGAGCTAAGTAACTTCCTTAAGTTCTGTCCAGTCAACTTTCTTAAATCTACCCTCCTGATATTTTCTGCCATTTCCCAGAATGACCTGTGATTAAACCCAAGGCTGTAAATTAAAAAGAAACAAGGTTGTGTTCTGAATACAAAGACTTTCATTCTTGTGGCGGTTTCACTCTCACCTGTCCCCCTCCTTCCAGAGTGTTTCTCAGTATTTAGATAGGATCTAGCCATTCAGGATGTGACAATAGATTGGTAACAAGGAGGAGGAGAAAGGGAAGGTGGAAAGGAAAAAGATGGGAGAGGGGAAGAGGAAAAGGAAGATGACTCAAGAAGAGGGGGAGAAGAAGAAGAAGAAGAAGGAGAAGAAGAAGAAGGAGAAGAAGAAGGAGAAGGAGAAGAAGAAGAAGAAGAAGAAGAAGGAGAAGGAGGAGGAGGAGGGGGAGAAGGAGGAGGAGGAGGAGGAGGAGGAAGAAGAGAGTCATAGCACAGGGAGGTAGGGAGGTGAGAGAACAGCCAGCAGATAGGATGCTATGGATCTTCTATTTGCACATCTACCCAGCATGGCCGATAAGAGGCACACTGAGTGGACACAGGGCCCATGCTAGCCTTTACAGAGCCTTTGTGAAAATCAGAAAAGGTAGCCTGTCTGGGCAGATGGGGCACATGATATGGCAAGTGGAGACCAGGCTGAGTTTCAGGCTTGACCGTGCCGGGTGCCCTTGGGAAGACACAACCAGGATAGCTGTATGCAGTGCCCTGATAATGGCCTCCACAGACAGCTGCCTGCCCACTGTGTGTGTTAGGAACAGCCTTGGCACTGGGCTGCTGGCCACTCTCACCAGGGACCTTCTCCTGCCATGTCTAAGGAAGACCTGGAGGCAGACAGGCCTTGCCTGGTTACAGATTGGATCAGAGCTCTTTAATTATAAATCATCTCCTTCTCCAGCCAAAACAAGTCCCTAGACCCCTCTTCTGTTTGTCATTCTTCCTTGAGATTAGTCACCAGGTCAGTATTAAAGAAAGTAAAGAATTATAGAAGATGGCTGTCTCTCCAGAATCCTCCCCATTTACAAGAGGTCTAAATGTCAGGGGCTGTCCGGTCCTTGCTGGTTATTTCCTTTGAGACAGCAGCCAGAAGGAAGGGGGGCCGTTGAGGCAGGAAGGAAGAATAATGTTGTTGTTTAATACTGCCCAGCTCAGCAGATGAAAGCCTGCAGGCCTTTGGCTGAAGATAGCACAGAAAGGGACAGGCAGGGCCAAACTTCAATCATTCCTCATCAGTGTTTACATCAGCAAGCCCTGGGCACTGCCCTGCTGGCAGCCTGGGTTCTAGTAGCTGTTGGCTCATGGCCTGACCAAAGAGAGATTCCAAATTTTGGGGAGTGGAGGGAAGTAAGAACAACATGTCCTGCTCACTCAGAGGGTATGGAGGGCTCTGAGAGGCCAGATGTACAGGTCACCTGGCTTTGAAGTGATGCACCCTCCCAAACCCAGTACACGTGTTCCAGGTGAATCTCAGATAGGAGGTGAAAGGGACCTTACAATTAAGATATGGTTCAGCTTTCTGACTTCAGCTAGGGGAAATGGGATCCTGCCCATTCTATAGGTAAAGCAACCAAACCTGGCCTTACCTTGGGTTATATGGCTAGAAAGTAGATTGAAGGGGGTGGAGGGTAAGGTGGAAATGTGGTCTTTGGTTCCCACTGGTCCCCTCTTGGGAATACTTTGGCAACCTGGCCAACCTGAACCAGCATGAGCAACACTGTGGAAATAGTGCTTGCCTGTTGGCCCCTTACCTATTCCAACCAACCTCCTTTGTAGGAGTTGCCAGAATCTAATAAGCCTATTATCCAAGGCTTAGTGTGTGGTATTGATTATTTAAGGGAAGTCATTCCCATTAAGAGCCACAATAGCTAGGGAGAAAGTAGCCATGGAAAAGCAAACTCGATGCAAGATTTTAATTCAGTGTAGGATGTGATGAGATAGAGAAGGAAATGGACATTCATTTGAGGAAGCCACACTTTCTAAGCATTTATTCTATGCAAGTTGTTAGCAAAGCACTCTACATACATTGTCTCATTTAATCTGCCCAGCAACCCTCTGAATGTGGCATGAATTGAGGTAGGTTGATGGATGAGTTTAGGGGGTGAAATGCCTTATTAACATCATCAGCCAATGAAGTGGAATTGGCTTCAAAACCAACAGGTGTCCCCCTGAGCCCCTAATCTTAACCCCTGCACTATCTGCTTCTCATGGTGGAACAGGAGAGACAAGATGGAGTTCTGGGAAGAAATGGGGAGTGGATTTGATTGGCAGAATGAATGCAGTCTACATACATTTTCTGTGCTCAGACATGGGATAAATGCTTCGTACTTTGGGCATCTGCTGATCTAACACTTAGTTATTATATCAATGTTATAGAAAACTCGGCTGTAACAGCATAAATGAGATGCCCCAAATTCAGTTTCATATAACGTAGAATCAACTCAGTGTGAGGTGAATGAAATGACCTGGATGAGTCTGCTCTTCACCCATCAGCCCTATTAGACCCAAGTTCCTGTTATGTTGGGTGAGGTGGTTACACTAGTACTGTTTATTTGTCCATGTCCTTTATTAATTTGCATGTCCCCTGAGGGCAGGAATTGCTAGTATTTAGCTCAGTGAAGTCCCTCAGTAATTGAAGAAACTCTCTCTGGTTCCCTCAGTCCTTTCAAGATGTTCTCAAGTTGAGTTAGTTAAATCAAATTATTTCGTGGTAATCATTTCACAATATACGTGTATATCAAGTCATCACATTGTACCTTCAAACTTACACAAAGTGATATGTCAGTTATATCTCAATAAAGCTGGAGAAAAGAAAAAAGAAAAACAACTTCAGCCATATGATTGTGAGTAAAGTTACAAAACAGCTAGACTCAAGGTCCTGTTGTCTCCTCAAATGGTCAAACTCCTTTTAAGAATTTAAAGCAGTGATTTAAATTTATGTTCTGGGACCCAAAGAAAATCTCTGAAGTGGCATTTCTTTTAACCAATAGGTCCAGAAACGTATATGCATTGCACCGATGGGGGAACTTCCTCCTTTGAAATATCCCAAGACCGGTAAAGTTTGCTTTAAACCATATACTTAAAGTCTCATGATTTCTAAATTTGGACAGAGAAGCATTAAGGCATGATTTAAAGATAAATAAGGAAAAGCTCAGAAACCCGAGGTAGACAGACCTAATTTCCAGAGTCAGCTTTTCCACTGATTCTGTGACTTTGAATGAGCTGGCTAACCTTTCAAAGCCTCAGTTTCGTTATTATAAAATAGAAGAAAAAGTAGAACCCATCACAGGCGGTTGTTGTGAAATTTAATTGAGAAAATACATGTGAAGTATTTCCTGGAACTAGTGTGTTCCAGAAACGTGAAATTAGGAGGTGAAGTAAGTAGAACTGCCTTGGTTGTTTCCATTCAAAGGCTACTCGTGTCCCCTAGGAAGGAGTAGGTGGCACAGGGGGTGGGTGGGTGGAGGAAGCCCTGTGGTCTGTTTGTTGTGGGACAACCACAGGGAGCAGCTGCTACAACGGGTTCCATGAGTCAGTGGGGGGAATTGCGTAGTATTGTTGTGCCTGAATGAAATTCACCGCTCCCCCTTTCCACGCCATTAAGGTGGAGCCTCACATTTTCTCTGATCGGCAGTTTTCCTTGTTTCTTAATATAGAAACCTGTGCTGTGAATCATTACACTTCTTTTCCAAAGACCTGAAATAGTCTATTCTCGGAAAAAGCCTTCTTTTCTTTCCCTTGGATTTTGTTCCTTGTATCTAGTAGGCATGCCAGTGCCTTAACGTAGGGAAGGACTGATATTAATAATGCTCAGTGTATTCCCCCTTCCCAAGTATTCACTCTGAAAAGACGTTGCCCTTGGAGACCTCTTGAAATGTTGGGTCATGGTAAACACAGTAGTGATGCTTGTTGAATGAACGTGAAGGGTCCGGATGTTCCTCTAGCTCGTCAGTTGTTGGGGACAGTTGGATTTGATCTAGGGACCTTCATGTATTGTGTGTCCAATCACCTGACATCTACCAGGGTCAGAAGAGTTATCTGTGGGAGCAGGGTGGCTTCATCCAGATGAAGTGCCAGAAAATTTCCATACCCTTGACAAAGGATGGCCGCTCTTGATGTACCGATGGCTTTTGCGCAATGCCCAGTTTCTCATTGACTTTTGTCTATTTCTGGTTGGTTAGATAGATGAGTCTCAACAAAAAGTACGATATTACAATTTTCAAAGAACGTGGTCGAAATCATATAGAGGCCAATAAGAGTAGCATGAAAAATCCAGACCAACATGGGTTGGATCATCTGTGTCTACCGCTAGTTAGCTTGTAAGGAGGGGCGGGGTGTATTTGGATGAGATTAACATTCGAACTGATAGACTGAGTAGAGCAAATTGCTCTCCATGATGTGAGTAGCCCTCATCATATCAGGTGAAGGCTTGAATAGAACGAAAACACTGACCTCCCTGTGAAGAGAGATAATATTTCCACTTGATTGATTGAGCGGGGACCTTGGTCTTTCCCAGCCCTCAGACTTAGACTCTTCTTGGATCTTGGATCTTGAGTTTGCCAGCTTTCAGCCTGGAACCTACACCATTGGCTCTCCTGGTTCTTAGGGCTCCAGTTTCAGACTGGAACTACACATCAGCTCGCTTGGGTCCCCAGCCTGCCCATGGCTGAACTTGGACTTCTCAGCCTCCATAATCACGTGAGCCAATCCCTTACAATAAATCTCTTTCTGTCTATGTAGATATATACAGATAGCCTATTGGTCCTATTTCCGTGGAGAAGCCCGACTAATAATACACTTGCTAAATTAAACGTGCTTTTGTTTTTGTTTATTCTGTCCAGGCATTTGATGAGTCATTTAAATTTGCTTTCCCACTTTAAGTAACTGCATCCCAAACTCTGGCCTGCTGCCTAACTGTGAGCTGCCGTTATGACGGGGAACTAGAAAAAACAATGTAGGTTTATAAAGATAAATTTACATTACCCCCTAAAATCCTCTATGTGGATCTTTCTTTAAAAGTTCTTGTTAAAAAGTTTTGTGTATGACAGATTATAAATTAGGTCTCCAGCTTGCGAAGTGTGAGTGTGGGAATGTGTTTGATCAAGTTCATGAATAAAGGCTTACAGAATATGTGAAAGAAGCATTACATTTGAGAATACTCCACGTAAGAGCCTGCTTTGAGGTCTGAAAATTAGAGTTAAGTCAAGTTGAAAGAAGTCTTTTAAGAGAGGTTGCACTCGTCAATACCAGTGCTTGCCTGGGCCCTGAACACATATTTCAAAAGAAAGGTTTTGGATTTATTCTTTATCATTTGCAGTACCCTCCCCCACCCTGCGTTGCAAGGCAGAGGAACTGCCAAGGTGAGGAAGAGGTGGAAGGGAGAGGGGCAAAAAAAGGAGGTAACAAAGATTGATAATGAAGCATGCTCTGACCCTGTTTCCCTTTCATCTGTGTGCAGGAAAATAGAAGCTGTCTGCAAATGCACACCATATCCCAAGGCCATAAAGAAGGAGCAGCAACCACCATAAATAACCAGAGTAGCAAAAGTGAGTGTATTTTTTCGGTCTCTCTGTCTTTCCTCTCCCCTGCCACCCTTTCTCTATGAAAGAAACGTATTGCTCTTTAAAGGTGTATTTTTTTTTAATCCATTTATCCCAGGAGCTCTTCTTTGCAATTTCATGGTAAACTTGCAATGGAACATCATCCTGAGTGGAACTATTTCTCAATATCAGGTTAATTTTGTTTGTATTTTATTGATGCGTGTGAGCATGCTCGCGCGCCTCACAAGCCTTGGATGGAACTAAAACTCTTTTGTGTTCTTTAGTAAATATGGAAGGTGTGTTCATATTGATCGTGTCTATTTGTTGGAATCGTTCCTTGCTATTTTATTTGAAAAAGTAGAAAAATCAAGCCATATTCTTAATTATGGGAACCCAACATTCAAAAGATACTAATTATCCTCAAGTTAACCTATACATTTAACACAATCTCAATAAATATGTTAATAGATTTTGGGGGCACCTGGGTGGCTCAGTCAGTTAAGCGTCTGCCTTCAGCTCAGATCATGATCCCAGGGTCCTGGGATCGAGTCCCTCGCTGGGGTCCCTGCTGAGCAGGGAGTCTGCTTCTCCCTCTGCCCCTCCCCACTGCTCATGCTCTCTCACTCACTCTCTCTCTCAAATACATAAATAAAATCTTTAAAATAAATAGATTTTGAAGGAGGTAATGTTTGTTGGAGGGAGGGACCCACAGGCTGATTTTAAAGTCTATATGGAAAATTATTCCAAAGTTTAGATAAAAACTACTAAACAATAGAAAGAAAAAAAACTTGAAGAGGGAGAATGACAAGGGGGAATTATTATATTGGGTCTGAAAACGTGTCATGAAGCTACAGCAAATAGTGTTGAGCTTGTGCTTGCATAAACACAGATGAATAAAAAGGACAACAAAGTCCATAAGTAGAGCCCAGGACACATAGGAATTCCATATTTAATGAAAGGAACATCGCAAAACAAGGAGGAAAAGATGGATTTTTCAATCAATGGTGTTGGAACAAATACCTAGATAACTGAAAAAACAGTTATTAGCATGATTTCGCTGCTACTGGTCCACTTTGACTACATAGCCTAAGAAAACAATGACTGGTTCTTAAGCAGGAGGAAAAAGGAGGAAAAATAAGGACAAAAATTCCAGACAGAAGACGCAACTAATTTCTACCTCTAACTACTAATATATACAACTGAGATGGACTGTCAGCGATGAGGACCAATTACAACTAAGCCTCCTGACAAGGAACAAGTCAGCGTATGGCCATTAAGCCTGGTGCTTAAACAAGTGGATTAAGATGGTTCTAAGTAAATCCTTTCAGTTGGAAAAAATTGTTCAGGGAAAAGACACCAAAGGTATGGCTGTCCCCAAGAAGCCTGATTCCCTCAAGGTATCTGCCTGGAAAAGAATAGGGGCCATAGCTATTGGCACTGAGTTCTGTATCCAGTTCCAACATGTGTGGGGGGGGGACAGGTTTCCCCCCACATGTCCAAGCAATTCTTGGACACCAGCTGGGTGACCTACAATTTAGCTCAATTCCGACATTGTCTATCTGGAAATAGCACCAGATTCCATAGGCTGAGGGCTAGTCCCACAAGATTGCCCCCCACACCCCCACTTCAGATGCCAATTGCAACTCCAGGTTGCTACCTGTACTTCTGAACAACTGGCTATAAATCAGAGGTTTCCATGACTCCCTCCTTGGGTTTGTGCAATTTGCTAGAGTGGCTCATAGAACTCAGAGAAACATTTTACTTTAGATTACCAGTTTATTAAAAAAGGATATTACTCAGGAACTGCCAGCTGGAACAGATGCATAAAGCAAGGTTGGGGAGAGGGCTGGAGCCCTCTCCCAGTGTGCCACTGTCCCCAAATTGCCACCTGTTTACCAGCCTGAAAACTCTCTGAAACCTGTCCTTTTGGATTTTTATGTAGGTTTCATTACACAGAAATGATTGATAAAATCATTGGCCATTGGTGATTGAATCAACCTCCAACACCTATCCCTTCCCGGGAGGAGTGGGGCTAAACGTTCTGTTCTAATCCTTCAATCACTCAGTTGGTTCTCCTGGCACCCAGCACCCCCATCCTTAGTTGCTAAGCAAAAATCATCTCCTTAACATAACATAAGACAATTTTACCGCATTCATTACTTAGGAAATTCCAAGGGTTTTAGGAGCTCTGTGCCAGAAACAGGGACAAAGACCAAATACATGTTTCTTATTATTAGTCACAATATCACAGGCACAAAGAGCTAATTGGAATGAAATAGATAAAAAGACAACTATGTTTTTAAGAGAGTTGCATGAGGGAATCCACTGTTATACTAAAAGGAATTCTAACTCCTTTGCCTAAAGCCAAAAGCGTGGTTAGCCCCTTATCTGCCATCTAACTTCACACAAATGTTTCACTGCATCCCACCTACCACCTCTGTTCTTTTCCAGTAAGTTTCCTTGCTTCCCACCAGCCAGACCAGAAGCAAATGCCACAGACTTTAAGATTTCGCTTAGGAAAGAGTTTGTCCCATGTTTGGTACCCATTTCTGTATTAACTTAAGCTAATTTACACTGCAGTAACAATTTCAGAATTTCAATGGCTTGAAAACAAAGAAAAAAGTTTATGTTTTGAACATATAACATTTTAAACAAATATAATCCACATTTATTGATGGACTTGCATACTGCTTTCAATGTTCACATATTGCAAATAATTCTGCCCTGGATATATTTGTATAGATATGTATTTGAATGATATATTTGTATTATTTTGCACATGAGCAAGCATATTTGTAGGTTATAGTTCTAGAAAGACGGGCCTATTTTGGAGATCCTGCCAGTTTGGTTCCTTACCACCACAATAAAGTGAACAGAGCAATAAAACAAGTCAAATGAAAATGTTGGTTTCCCCGTGCATAGAAAAGGTATGTTTACACCACACTGTACTCTACTAAATGTGCAATAACATTAGGTCTTAAAAAAAAAATGTACCTACCTTAATTAAAAAGTACTTTATTGCTAAAAATTGCTAACCATCACCTGGGTTTTCAGACAGTTGTAATCACTGATCACAAATCACCATAACAAATAAAATAATGATGAAAAAGTTTGAAATACTGTGAGAATTACCAAACTGTGACACAGACATGAAATGAGCAAATGCTGCTGGAAAAATGGCGCTGATAGACTGGCTTGATTCAGGGTCACCACAGACCTTCAACTTGTAAAAATGCATTAGCTGTGGAGCACGGAAGAGTGAAGTGCAACAGCAGGATGGATGCCGGTAGAATGGCTAAGCCAAAGGCTACATGCATTTTAAAATTTGATACAAATTTACTAGTTTATACACCCACCAGCGGTATATGAGACTGCCTGTTTCCGCCTACGGACAAAAATACCATCAATTCTTTTGCTTTTTTTCCCCATCTGAGAGGTGACAGAATAATTTTTCATTATTTGTATCCTTTTTTGGTTTATTCCTGCTTGTCCATTTGTCTCTTTGGTTGTGTTCATTTTCTTATTGATTTATAAGAACTCATTACATATTCAAGAAAAGAGGCATTTATGATATAAATCAAAAATATTTTTCCCATTACTTACTCATATTTGGATGTTGTTCGTTGTATTTTTTTGACATGGAGGATATCCTCCCTTTTTTAGGAAGTCAAATACCAACCTGTGCGTGATGTCTGAGTTATGGTCTTTCTTTACAAAAGGTCTTTTTCATAAATGACCATATTATTTAAAGAATACAATGGAAAGCACTTTTTTGTTTTCTTCTAGTATTTGTAGTTTCATATTTTGTTTTAAAATTTGTAATACAGATGAAATTAATTTTGGTGTAAGGGGTGAGGGAGGGATACAGTCAATCTTTAACTGGTAATAATACTGAGGGCCTTTCTGGGTGATGATTTGCTGGCTGTGGAACAAGGCATAGTAGAAACTAATTTTCCAATGAATATATTCTTGTAATTCTGACTTTTGCACCCCATTTATATGAAATCTACCAAAATTTCATTGAAATAAATTCTTCGTTGTTATGAGAAAAGGAACAGGGAAGTAAGCAGCCCTTACTCAGCTCCAGTTAAATATCACCCTACAGGAATATGGAAACAATGTTGCCAGATCTTCTCGTTTTTCAAAAGAAGCTGAAATCTGGATTTTCATGTGAAATCCCCTGATGTTTAAATGTTAGCAACTAATTCAGAGTTTTAAAAACACTGCATGGGCCAAGCAAAGCACATCTGCAGGCCAGATGGGACCCACAGGGTGCCAGTTGGAGACCTGTGGTTTAGACGTTTATTCTCACCCTTGGGGATTCATTTAAGTGCCTTTTCTATGGGCCACTACAACACAGGGTGGTCAGCCTTTATCACAATGTATTTTATTTTATTTTATTTTTTTTTTTTAAGATTTTATTTATTTATTTGACAGAGATAGAGACAGCCAGCGAGAGAGGGAACACAAGCAGGGGGAGTGGGAGAGGAAGAAGCAGGCTCATAGTGGAAGAGCCTGATGTGGGGCTCGATCCCAGATCGCCGGGATCACACCCTGAGCCGAAGGCAGACGCCCAACCGCTGTGCCACCCAGGCGCCCCTATCACAATGTATTTTAACTGATTGTGCTAGCCTAGTCTTTCTGTTAAGCTACAAGGTCCTTGAAGGCCGTATATATAGATTTTGAGGTCCCCAGTGGCCTTGGAGTGTCTTCTACCTCGTAGATATTTAACAAGTTTGTTTGTTGAATGAATACATGGATGAATGCATAACTCCGCTGCACACAGAATTCCTGCCCAAGCATCTGAACAAAATGGCACAGGGTCTCAGATGTTACCCGATTCAGACCATTCCTTCTTTTTCCTCCCTTCTCACCAAGTGCCCCCGTTCACCCTCATGGTAACCAAACCTCTGGACCCTACGGGAATTTTGTAAACAGGTGGCCTCTTCCACGGATGTGAGTCTTGGCCACTAGGTGTCTCCCTTTGCTTAAAGGACATTCTGAAGCCCTGGGGTCAATGGGCGGTTTGCTAAACAGAAACAACACTTACGCAAAAAAGAATGTCTTAATCTCAGGCCACATCTTCAGATGTTTGTCCTCATGAGGAAGTTGAGCACACCCACAATGTCAAAGCAAAAATGCCCAGGCACAGAATCAGATTTATTTTGTTCTGGGAGAGCTTCTCACCCACAGGAATTCTCCCCCAGGGGACTGAATGGCCGCCTGTTGGGTTTTAGCCTCTAACGCCGCAGACGCTTGACTGTGCTTCTGGAACCTTGTTTGTGTTCCTTCTTTCTGCTGCAATCAGCCAACAGAGAAATGCGTTCTACTGTTAAGGATCCGGGATTCTAGGACCTGCATCGTAAAAGCAGGATTCTTGTAAACTGTGATCAGGCCGAGCTTCACCAAGGCTGCCCTGACCCGCATGCGCATTTCCCCCACATCACGTGAACACGGGGTCACGTGGTCGGTTGCCTGCAGCCCAGTCTTCCCTGCCACCTAGGGAAGGTCCTCCGAGCTTGGAAAGGAGGATGCTTGATGCTGTGTAATGCTCATTTTAAAGACAGGCAGAGTGAAAAAAAACAAAGTTCTTTGCTTTCATAGTGCATACCTTTCTCTCTCAGTGTTAGCTCTGCCATTGAGATACTGTGTGTGCTGA